>NC_030387.2:32120585-32305846 GCF_001625215.2 Daucus carota subsp. sativus | reverse complement strand
TTTACATAATGATTTTTTTTTGTTTTAAATTCTAATAAGAATTTTTAACACATAGATTTCTTTTTATCAAATTTTTTGTTGGTATATATAAGTGCAAATTAATTAAGTTCTCTTTTCTGTGAAACTCTTAATTGAAGGGAGTACGTGATGTGTATGATTTTATTTATTTGTCCTTTAAGACAGTACTAATATTTGAGCACACTAGCTTCAAACCAAAAACCCTTTCTTGTTTTATAAGCATAAATTTTGTCATTGTAAAGTTATTGAGGTCAAATTTTTGCCGTTGAAAAGTGTATGTCAATATACATGTTGGCCTCGAGGAGAGGAAGTGTATTGTTTCTTATATCGATGAAATTCTTGATGTTATGTAGCTGGGGATTGCGTGCTTATGCAACCTTGTGAGCCTAATAAGCCACCCTGTTGCTCGCGTGGAGAAATTAGAAGCTAACAACAAAGGTGAACTACTGTCGAAGTAAGATGGTATTATAGGCCTGAGGAGGCTATTGGTGGCAGAAGACAGTTTCACGGGGAAAGGAAGTGTTCCTCTCTGATCACTATGATTTCCAAAGTGCCAATACCATTATAGGGAAGTGTATTGTGCACTCGTTTAAGGCTTATTGCGAGCTTGAAGAAGTTGCTGTTGAGGATTACTACTCTCGCTTTGAGTACCAAGCTTCCTCTGGAGAATTTACAACGGATCGTGTTGCAGTGTGAGAATTTTATGACTCTTCCTGGTTAATATATCCCTTATTTTTGGTTAAATTGGTTCACAACGTTTTTGCATATTCTAAACTGAAGGTTCTGCAAGTGTGAATGCCGTACAATCCTGACACCCTAATGATACAGTGCGACGAATGCCAAGACTGGTATGACCGTTAAATTTTGCTATATATGTTAATTTTAGTTAGTTTTTATATGCATTGTCTTTTTTATTAATAGTTATTTGAGACAAATTTCATATGCTAGAGCTGCAATTTCCTTTTTAATAGAAAAGTTTCAAGATGGAGCCTTACCATAGTCTATTTTACGGTATAAGTGGACTTATATATTTATAGGCATTTTAGATGTTGTACACGCTATTTGTAGGTACCATCCAGCTTGCGTCAAAATGACAACTGCTCGGGCAAGGCAGCTGAGCAGCTATGTCTGTGATGAGTGTTCCTGATTTGAAGAACTCTCCTTGCCAGGTATATGACTATACTTAAGCATTTTGACCTCTTTTTGTATCTTTTGTGTACCTCCTTTTTCTTTTCTTCTCTGTGTAATCTAGTCAGTGTTATGCATTTCACACAACTCAGTGTTGCTTGCATTTCTTAACACCGATTTGAGGGTCATCGGGTGTTATCAGTTCTTAACAATCTTTTGTATGTTGAACTAATGAGAGAAAGTAAAATCACTAAATGTCTATCCTAGAATCCTTATGTCGTCAAACGGAACCTTTTTCAAACTCCTGTAATTACAAAGCACTATCACATCTGTAGGGAATTACATGTATAAAGTGAATAAGAAATAGCCACAAATCTTATATTGTTATAATGATCTTAACATGCTAATTATCTTTGTAGGTGGCCTTCAAATGCTCAACCCCATATTTGCAGGTCTATGTGATTGTAGAAGGAGCCCCTCCCTGGTGCATGAGCAGGTGTTCGAATTTATGATATGATAAAGATTATGGTTAAGTTGTATTATGCCTACACTCCATGGGTTAGAAATAATTAGGATTTAAGTTTCTTTTTCAAAATCTATGATGTTCTTACTAACTTGTTTATCTTTTATGGTTGTTGATCAAATATATATATTGATTGGAGCAAGATTGAACATGGCTCATTGAAAATGAGATATTTTATGTGAAATCAAACTTCATGAGTTAGAAATAATTGGGATTCAAGTTTATTCTTTAAAATGAATTTTATCAACTTTTATGTTAAACACAAAATGAATTTGCTGAACCAAGACATCCTATGCTCAAATGTAATTCCATACTAATTTTCTAAATATAAATGTTCATTTAGACTATGAAGCTGAGTATCTAAAATTATATTCAATATGTCAAATCGATAATAATGAAGATTTGTTAATATATGAGCTTTGCGTCGTTCTTTTTTTTGATATATGAATCATAATATGTAACAGTAAATTTTAAATTTATGCGTGTAGTGAACTTAAGATAAAATCTTCGATAATTCATGTTTTTAATCCTACATATTGAGTAGAGATTACCAAATATACATAATAAATTAACAAATCTCACCCTAAGAATTTATCATTTTATAAATTTCAAAAAAATCAAAGAGTCTTGAACAAGAGAACAATTTAATAGATTTCATATAATATCTTATAAATATCGTCATATCTTTAAGCATCTTTGCAAATCTTGATTAAATACCTGAAGATGAATTAAAATCAGCATCGAAGAATAACATTATTTCAATACGAATTTAATACATCTGGATTACAATAATCAAAAGATTTTTAATAGATTTGAATTGAATACACCAGTAAGATTGGAAATTATAAATTATATCAAGAATGAGCACAATTCTCCCCGGTATACTAAACTACCTCTTCACTCTTAACAACGTTTCCTAACAAATTTGGTGATTTTGATTAGAAAGGTTTAACTTTCAATGGCAAAGACAAAAGATGTCAACCAAAACTCCATTTCTTACCCTGTTAGAGGAAGCAACCAAGTTATCAAAGGTGATCTCTCTATTTCCCCTCCTCTCCCTTCATCCATCTCTCCCTTTCATTTTCTCACCCTCATCCCTCTTTCCCTCTCCTTCTCTCCATTTTTCTCTCCGCTCATCCTCCCCCTCCCCCCCGAAACATTAGATACGATGTGTGCTATAATTGATTTTTGATTCATCATGGTTTGTGTTGATGTAGTCCAATATGCATACATGATACATCACCTTTGTAGTTTATATTTGGGCAGCAAGTCCTCTTTACCATAATGATTTTTTTTTGTTTTAAATTCTAATAAGAATTTTAACACATAGATTTCTTTTTATCAAATTTTTTGTTGGTATATATAAGTGCAAATTAATTAAGTTCTCTTTTCTGTGAAACTCTTAATTGAAGGGAGTACGTGATGTGTATGATTTTATTTATTTGTCCTTTAAGACAGTACTAATATTTGAGCACACTAGCTTCAAACCAAAAACCCTTTCTTGTTTTATAAGCATAAATTTTGTCATTGTAAAGTTATTGAGGTCAAATTTTTGCCGTTGAAAAGTGTATGTCAATATACATGTTGGCCTCGAGGAGAGGAAGTGTATTGTTTCTTATATCGATGAAATTCTTGATGTTATGTAGCTGGGGATTGCGTGCTTATGCAACCTTGTGAGCCTAATAAGCCACCCTATGTTGCTCGCGTGGAGAAATTAGAAGCTAACAACAAAGGTGAAACTACTGTCGAAGTAAGATGGTATTATAGGCCTGAGGAGGCCATTGGTGGCAGAAGACAGTTTCACGGGGAAAAGGAAGTGTTCCTCTCTGATCACTATGATTTCCAAAGTGCCAATACCATTATAGGGAAGTGTATTGTGCACTCGTTTAAGGCTTATTGCGAGCTTGAAGAAGTTGCTGTTGAGGATTACTACTCTCGCTTTGAGTACCAAGCTTCCTCTGGAGAATTTACAACGGATCGTGTTGCAGTGTGAGAATTTTATGACTCTTCCTGGTTAATATATCCCTTATTTTGGTTAAATTGGTTCACAACGTTTTTGCATATTCTAAACTGAAGGTTCTGCAAGTGTGAAATGCCGTACAATCCTGACACCCTAATGATACAGTGCGACGAATGCCAAGACTGGTATGACCGTTAAATTTTGCTATATATGTTAATTTTAGTTAGTTTTTATATGCATTATCTTTTTTATTAATAGTTATTTGAGACAAATTTCATATGCTAGAGCTGCAATTTCCTTTTTAATAGAAAAGTTTCAAGATGGAGCCTTACCATAGTCTATTTTACGGTATAAGTGGACTTATATATTTATAGGCATTTTAGATGTTGTACACGCTATTTGTAGGTACCATCCAGCTTGCGTCAAAATGACAACTGCTCGGGCAAGGCAGCTGAGCAGCTATGTCTGTGATGAGTGTTCCTGATTTGAAGAACTCTCCTTGCCAGGTATATGACTATACTTAAGCATTTTGACCTCTTTTTGTATCTTTTGTGTACCTCCTTTTTCTTTTCTTCTCTGTGTAATCTAGTCAGTGTTATGCATTTCACACAACTCAGTGTTGCTTGCATTTCTTAACACCGATTTGAGGGTCATCGGGTGTTATCAGTTCTTAACAATCTTTTGTATGTTGAACTAATGAGAGAAAGTAAAATCACTAAATGTCTATCCTAGAATCCTTATGTCGTCAAACGGAACCTTTTTCAAACTCCTGTAATTACAAAGCACTATCACATCTGTAGGGAATTACATGTATAAAGTGAATAAGAAATAGCCACAAATCTTATATTGTTATAATGATCTTAACATGCTAATTATCTTTGTAGGTGGCCTTCAAATGCTCAACCCCATATTTGCAGGTCTATGTGATTGTAGAAGGAGCCCCTCCCTGGTGCATGAGCAGGTGTTCGAATTTATGATATGATAAAGATTATGGTTAAGTTGTATTATGCCTACACTCCATGGGTTAGAAATAATTAGGATTTAAGTTTCTTTTTCAAAATCTATGATGTTCTTACTAACTTGTTTATCTTTTATGGTTGTTGATCAAATATATATATTGATTGGAGCAAGATTGAACATGGCTCATTGAAAATGAGATATTTTATGTGAAATCAAACTTCATGAGTTAGAAATAATTGGGATTCAAGTTTATTCTTTAAAATGAATTTTATCAACTTTTATGTTAAACACAAAATGAATTTGCTGAACCAAGACATCCTATGCTCAAATGTAATTCCATACTAATTTTCTAAATATAAATGTTCATTTAGACTATGAAGCTGAGTATCTAAAATTATATTCAATATGTCAAATCGATAATAATGAAGATTTGTTAATATATGAGCTTTGCGTCGTTCTTTTTTTGATATATGAATCATAATATGTAACAGTAAATTTTAAATTTATGCGTGTAGTGAACTTAAGATAAAATCTTCGATAATTCATGTTTTTAATCCTACATATTGAGTAGAGATTACCAAATATACATAATAAATTAACAAATCTCACCCTAAGAATTTATCATTTTATAAATTTCAAAAAAATCAAAGAGTCTTGAACAAGAGAACAATTTAATAGATTTCATATAATATCTTATAAATATCGTCATATCTTTAAGCATCTTTGCAAATCTTGATTAAATACCTGAAGATGAATTAAAATCAGCATCGAAGAATAACATTATTTCAATACGAATTTAATACATCTGGATTACAATAATCAAAAGATTTTTAATAGATTTGAATTGAATACACCAGTAAGATTGGAAATTATAAATTATATCAAGAATGAGCACACTTCTCCCCGGTATACTAAACTACCTCTTCACTCTTAAACAACGTTTCCTAACAAATTTGGTGATTTTGATTAGAAAGGTTTAACTTTCAATGGCAAAGACAAAAGATGTCAACCAAAACTCCATTTCTTACCCTGTTAGAGGAAGCAACCAAGTTATCAAAGGTGATCTCTCTATTTCCCCTCCTCTCCCTTCACCCATCTCTCCCTTTCATTTTCTCACCCTCATCCCTCTTTCCCTCTCCTTCTCTCCATTTTTCTCTCCGCTCATCCTCCCCCTCCCCCCCGAAACATTAGATACGATGTGTGCTATAATTTGATTTTTGATTCATCATGGTTTGTGTTGATGTAGTCCAATATGCATACATGATACATCACCTTTGTAGTTTATATTTGGGCAGCAAGTCCTCTTTACCATAATGATTTTTTTTTGTTTTAAATTCTAATAAGAATTTTTAACACATAGATTTCTTTTTATCAAATTTTTTGTTGGTATATATAAGTGCAAATTAATTAAGTTCTCTTTTCTGTGAAACTCTTAATTGAAGGGAGTACGTGATGTGTATGATTTTATTTATTTGTCCTTTAAGACAGTACTAATATTTGAGCACACTAGCTTCAAACCAAAAACCCTTTCTTGTTTTATAAGCATAAATTTTGTCATTGTAAAGTTATTGAGGTCAAATTTTTGCCGTTGAAAAGTGTATGTCAATATACATGTTGGCCTCGAGGAGAGGAAGTGTATTGTTTCTTATATCGATGAAATTCTTGATGTTATGTAGCTGGGGATTGCGTGCTTATGCAACCTTGTGAGCCTAATAAGCCACCCTATGTTGCTCGCGTGGAGAAATTAGAAGCTAACAACAAAGGTGAAACTACTGTCGAAGTAAGATGGTATTATAGGCCTGAGGAGGCTATTGGTGGCAGAAGACAGTTTCACGGGGAAAAGGAAGTGTTCCTCTCTGATCACTATGATTTCCAAAGTGCCAATACCATTATAGGGAAGTGTATTGTGCACTCGTTTAAGGCTTATTGCGAGCTTGAAGAAGTTGCTGTTGAGGATTACTACTCTCGCTTTGAGTACCAAGCTTCCTCTGGAGAATTTACAACGGATCGTGTTGCAGTGTGAGAATTTTATGACTCTTCCTGGTTAATATATCCCTTATTTTTGGTTAAATTGGTTCACAACGTTTTTGCATATTCTAAACTGAAGGTTCTGCAAGTGTGAAATGCCGTACAATCCTGACACCCTAATGATACAGTGCGACGAATGCCAAGACTGGTATGACCGTTAAATTTTGCTATATATGTTAATTTTAGTTAGTTTTTATATGCATTATCTTTTTTATTAATAGTTATTTGAGACAAATTTCATATGCTAGAGCTGCAATTTCCTTTTTAATAGAAAAGTTTCAAGATGGAGCCTTACCATAGTCTATTTTACGGTATAAGTGGACTTATATATTTATAGGCATTTTAGATGTTGTACACGCTATTTGTAGGTACCATCCAGCTTGCGTCAAAATGACAACTGCTCGGGCAAGGCAGCTGAGCAGCTATGTCTGTGATGAGTGTTCCTGATTTGAAGAACTCTCCTTGCCAGGTATATGACTATACTTAAGCATTTTGACCTCTTTTTGTATCTTTTGTGTACCTCCTTTTTCTTTTCTTCTCTGTGTAATCTAGTCAGTGTTATGCATTTCACACAACTCAGTGTTGCTTGCATTTCTTAACACCGATTTGAGGGTCATCGGGTGTTATCAGTTCTTAACAATCTTTTGTATGTTGAACTAATGAGAGAAAGTAAAATCACTAAATGTCTATCCTAGAATCCTTATGTCGTCAAACGGAACCTTTTTCAAACTCCTGTAATTACAAAGCACTATCACATCTGTAGGGAATTACATGTATAAAGTGAATAAGAAATAGCCACAAATCTTATATTGTTATAATGATCTTAACATGCTAATTATCTTTGTAGGTGGCCTTCAAATGCTCAACCCCATATTTGCAGGTCTATGTGATTGTAGAAGGAGCCCCTCCCTGGTGCATGAGCAGGTGTTCGAATTTATGATATGATAAAGATTATGGTTAAGTTGTATTATGCCTACACTCCATGGGTTAGAAATAATTAGGATTTAAGTTTCTTTTTCAAAATCTATGATGTTCTTACTAACTTGTTTATCTTTTATGGTTGTTGATCAAATATATATATTGATTGGAGCAAGATTGAACATGGCTCATTGAAAATGAGATATTTTATGTGAAATCAAACTTCATGAGTTAGAAATAATTGGGATTCAAGTTTATTCTTTAAAATGAATTTTATCAACTTTTATGTTAAACACAAAATGAATTTGCTGAACCAAGACATCCTATGCTCAAATGTAATTCCATACTAATTTTCTAAATATAAATGTTCATTTAGACTATGAAGCTGAGTATCTAAAATTATATTCAATATGTCAAATCGATAATAATGAAGATTTGTTAATATATGAGCTTTGCGTCGTTCTTTTTTTTGATATATGAATCATAATATGTAACAGTAAATTTTAAATTTATGCGTGTAGTGAACTTAAGATAAAATCTTCGATAATTCATGTTTTTAATCCTACATATTGAGTAGAGATTACCAAATATACATAATAAATTAACAAATCTCACCCTAAGAATTTATCATTTTATAAATTTCAAAAAAATCAAAGAGTCTTGAACAAGAGAACAATTTAATAGATTTCATATAATATCTTATAAATATCGTCATATCTTTAAGCATCTTTGCAAATCTTGATTAAATACCTGAAGATGAATTAAAATCAGCATCGAAGAATAACATTATTTCAATACGAATTTAATACATCTGGATTACAATAATCAAAAGATTTTTAATAGATTTGAATTGAATACACCAGTAAGATTGGAAATTATAAATTATATCAAGAATGAGCACACTTCTCCCCGGTATACTAAACTACCTCTTCACTCTTAAACAACGTTTCCTAACAAATTTGGTGATTTTGATTAGAAAGGTTTAACTTTCAATGGCAAAGACAAAAGATGTCAACCAAAACTCCATTTCTTACCCTGTTAGAGGAAGCAACCAAGTTATCAAAGGTGATCTCTCTATTTCCCCTCCTCTCCCTTCATCCATCTCTCCCTTTCATTTTCTCACCCTCATCCCTCTTTCCCTCTCCTTCTCTCCATTTTTCTCTCCGCTCATCCTCCCCCTCCCCCCCGAAACATTAGATACGATGTGTGCTATAATTTGATTTTTGATTCATCATGGTTTGTGTTGATGTAGTCCAATATGCATACATGATACATCACCTTTGTAGTTTATATTTGGGCAGCAAGTCCTCTTTACCATAATGATTTTTTTTTGTTTTAAATTCTAATAAGAATTTTTAACACATAGATTTCTTTTTATCAAATTTTTTGTTGGTATATATAAGTGCAAATTAATTAAGTTCTCTTTTCTGTGAAACTCTTAATTGAAGGGAGTACGTGATGTGTATGATTTTATTTATTTGTCCTTTAAGACAGTACTAATATTTGAGCACACTAGCTTCAAACCAAAAACCCTTTCTTGTTTTATAAGCATAAATTTTGTCATTGTAAAGTTATTGAGGTCAAATTTTTGCCGTTGAAAAGTGTATGTCAATATACATGTTGGCCTCGAGGAGAGGAAGTGTATTGTTTCTTATATCGATGAAATTCTTGATGTTATGTAGCTGGGGATTGCGTGCTTATGCAACCTTGTGAGCCTAATAAGCCACCCTATGTTGCTCGCGTGGAGAAATTAGAAGCTAACAACAAAGGTGAAACTACTGTCGAAGTAAGATGGTATTATAGGCCTGAGGAGGCTATTGGTGGCAGAAGACAGTTTCACGGGGAAAAGGAAGTGTTCCTCTCTGATCACTATGATTTCCAAAGTGCCAATACCATTATAGGGAAGTGTATTGTGCACTCGTTTAAGGCTTATTGCGAGCTTGAAGAAGTTGCTGTTGAGGATTACTACTCTCGCTTTGAGTACCAAGCTTCCTCTGGAGAATTTACAACGGATCGTGTTGCAGTGTGAGAATTTTATGACTCTTCCTGGTTAATATATCCCTTATTTTTGGTTAAATTGGTTCACAACGTTTTTGCATATTCTAAACTGAAGGTTCTGCAAGTGTGAAATGCCGTACAATCCTGACACCCTAATGATACAGTGCGACGAATGCCAAGACTGGTATGACCGTTAAATTTTGCTATATATGTTAATTTTAGTTAGTTTTTATATGCATTATCTTTTTTATTAATAGTTATTTGAGACAAATTTCATATGCTAGAGCTGCAATTTCCTTTTTAATAGAAAAGTTTCAAGATGGAGCCTTACCATAGTCTATTTTACGGTATAAGTGGACTTATATATTTATAGGCATTTTAGATGTTGTACACGCTATTTGTAGGTACCATCCAGCTTGCGTCAAAATGACAACTGCTCGGGCAAGGCAGCTGAGCAGCTATGTCTGTGATGAGTGTTCCTGATTTGAAGAACTCTCCTTGCCAGGTATATGACTATACTTAAGCATTTTGACCTCTTTTTGTATCTTTTGTGTACCTCCTTTTTCTTTTCTTCTCTGTGTAATCTAGTCAGTGTTATGCATTTCACACAACTCAGTGTTGCTTGCATTTCTTAACACCGATTTGAGGGTCATCGGGTGTTATCAGTTCTTAACAATCTTTTGTTCAACTAATGAGAGAAAGTAAAATCACTAAACGTCTATCCTGGAATCCATATGTCAAATTGAACCTTTTTCATACTCCTGTAATAACAAAGCACAATCACATCGGTCTGTACGGAAGTACATGTATAAAGTGAATAAGATATTGCCAAAAATCTTATATTGTTATACATGATCTTAACATGCTAATTATCTTTGTAGGTGGCCCTTAAATGCTCAACCCCGTATTTGCAGATCTATGTGATTGTAGAATTGAAGGAGCACCTACCTGGTGCATGAGCGGGTGTTTTGGATTTATGATCTGATAAAGATTGTGGTTAAGTTGTATTATGCCTACACTCAATGAGTTTTAGAAATAATTACTATTCAAGTTTCTTTTTAAAAATCTATGATATTCTTACCAACTTATTTATCTTTTATGATTGTTCAAATATATGTATTGATTGGACCAAGATTGAACATGGCTCATTGAAAATGAGTTATTATAAATGAAATCAAATTTCATGAGTTAAGAAATAATTAGAATTCAAATTTATTCTTTAAAATCTATGATATTCTTACCGACTTGTTTATCTTTTATGGTTGTTCAAATGTATGTATTGATTGGACAACTATTGAACATGATTCATTGAAAATGAGTTATCCTATGTGAAATCAAATTTGTTGTCCAACTCCTGTTATGTTTCTTTCAAGCCATGCCAAAAGTGAGAAGTGTGACCTAGTGTAAACAAATTCAAAATTATAGGATGAAAAATTATATATTTTTCTTGTAGATAAAATTTAATTAAGGATGATATTGAAATAAATTAATCATGTAAAAAATTTCTACATCGCTTAAATTTTAATGATATTTTTGAGAAATAAATAGTTCTAAGAAATAAGCTCAAAATTGTTCAAAATTAAAACTCTTATTTTATTTTGTGCAAATTGGCATGTCATTAAAAATCAACGTTAACTTATCTAAACAACTTTCCAGAATATATAAAATTCCATTGAAAAATATTACTTAAATGAAATAGATTATTTATGAAATTCTCTTTTAACGGAAAATTCACTTTTAAATTTAACAAATGAGGGTCATTAAACTCCCCACACTAATTAGAATCAAATCTTAGAAAATTTTTATCAAAAAAAAGGAAAAAAGAAAAAATCTTAGAAAATTTGGTTGAAGACCATCAAACTTGAAAAGGATTACTCGAATTAGCATGACCATTAACCACAGTTGTAATCACTCTTTTAGTTTCAGAATTTGCGGTATGCTATTGAATTTTAATTTATTATCATTTAGTTTGTTTGATTTCTCTATTTTATTGAGATTAGTAGAAATAAAAATTCTAGATAAGCTCAAGTAGGCTGGCTTGTTGTTATCCCTTTTAAAAAACGTAAGTGCACACTTAATTATCTGGCTTCTTTTTATAAGAAAATAAATACACAAACATCTTAACACAAAAAATTAATGTGAGACAACAGAGTCAAATGTCAAGTTCATCCCCTTTTTAGACAAACTCTTCATTATTTTTTTTTAATAAATTGACATATAAATCATATCATAATAACTTTTATCTTTAATACTAAATTGAAAATTACTTTTTATTTTTAAAAATATTGTAAATAATATTTCATTTCTTTTAATTATTCAAAGTTTAAATTAGGAATGAAAAGAAAAAAATAATAAATTAAGGAATGCGAACATCTTGTGAAAGGCATAAATCTTGTGAAAAAAATAATAAATTGAGGCATAAAACAACTTGTGAAAAAAATAATAAATTCAGGATGTCAAATCGATAATAATGAAGATTTGTTAATATCTGAGCTTAGTGGCCTCTTTTTTTTTGGATATATAAATCATAATCTGTAACGGTAAATTTTAATTTTATATGCGCAATGTAGTGAAGTTAAGATAAAATCTTCTATGATAAATGTTTTAATTTTATGTATTGAGTAGAGATTACTAAAAACACATAATAAACTAACAGATCTCAAGTGCCCTAATAATCCCTCATTTATAAATTCCAAAAAGATTTCATATAATATCTTAATAATATCATCATATCTTTAAGCATATTTAAAAATCTTGATTAAATACATGAAGATAATTAATTAAAATCAATATTGAAGAATACCCAACAATATTATTTCAATGCGAATTTAATACACCCGGATTACATAAATTAAAATATTTCTAATAAATTTGAATTGAATACACTAGTAAGATTCTAAATTATAAATTATATCAAGAATTAACACACTTTTCTCCCCACTATACTAAACTACTCAGTCTTTAACAACGTTTCCTCACAAAATTGGTGTTTTTTATTAGAAAGGTTTAACTTTCAATGGCAAATACAAAAGATGTCAACCAAAACTCCATTTCTTACACTGTTAGAGGAAGCAACCAAGTTATCAAAGGTGATCTCTCTATTTCCCCTCCTCCTCTCCCTTCATCCACATCTCTCCCCTTCATTTTCTCACCCTCATCCCTCTTTCCCTCCCCTTCTCTCCATTTTTCTCTGACTTCATCCTCCCCCTCCCCCAAAACATTAGATACGATGTGTGCTATAATTTGATTGTTGATTCATCATGGTTTGTGTTGATGTTGTCCAATTACATGATACATCACCTTTTGTAGTTTATATGGTTATTTTTTTGTTCTACCTGCCTTTGTGGTCCGGGTCTTATTTGGGCAGCAAGTCCTCTTTACCATAATGATTTTTATTCTTTTTGGTTTTAAATTCTAATAAGAATTTTTAACACATAAAATTTCTTTTTATCAAAAATTTTTGTTGGTAAAAGTGCAAATTAAGTTCTCTTTTCTATGAAACTCTTAATTAAAGAGAGTACCGGATGTATATGATTTTTTTTATTTGTCCCAAGTTTCAAAACATGAATACATTTCTTGTTTCATAAGCATAATTTTTGTCACTGTAAAGTTATTTGTGGTCAAATTTTTGCCGTTGAAAAGTGTATGTGAATATACATGTTGGCCTCGAGGAGGAAGTGTATTGTTTTTCATATCGATGAAATTCTTGATGTTATGTAGCTGGGGATTGCGTGCTTATGCAACCTTGTGAGCCTAATAAGCCACCCTATGTTGCTCGCGTGGAGAAATTAGAAGCTAACAACAAAGGTGAAACTACTGTCGAAGTAAGATGGTATTACAGGCCCGAGGAGGCTATTGGTGGCAGAAGACAGTTTCATGGGGAAAAGGAAGTGTTCCTCTCTGATCACTATGATTTCCAAAGTGCCGAGACCATTATAGGAAAGTGTGTTGTGCACTCGTTTAAGGCTTATTGTGAGCTTGACCAAGTTGGTGTTGAGGATTACTACTCTCGCTTTGAGTACATAGCTTCCACCGGAGAATTTACATTGGATCGCGTTGCAGTGTGAGCATTTTATAACTCTTCCTGGTTAATATATATTTCCCTCATTTTTTTTGACAACTTTTTTGCATATTATAAACTGAAGGTTCTGCAAGTGTGAAATGCCATACAATCCTGACCAGCTAATGATCCAGTGCGACCAATGCCAAGACTGGTATGACCATTAAATTTTTCTATATATGTTAATTCTAATTAGTTTCTATATGCAATATCTTTGTTATTAATAGTTTGAAATCAAATGTCCATATGCTAGAGCTGCTCCTTTTTAATAGAAAATTTTCAGGATGAAGCCTTACCATAGTCTGGTTTACTGGATAAGTGGACTTATATTTATATGCATTTTCTTAGATTTTGTACACTCTATTTGTAGGTACCATCCAGCTTGCGTCAAAATGACAAGTGCTCGGGCAAGGCAGCTGAGCAGCTATGTCTGTGATGAGTGTGCCTGATTTGAAGAACTCTCCTTGCTACACATAAGCATTTTGACCTCTTTTTGTACTTTCATGTACCTCTTTTTTCTTTTCTTCTCTGTGTGATGTAGTTAGTGTTATGCATTTCTCACAACTTAGTGTTGCTTGCATTTCTTAACACCGATTTGAGGGTCATCGGATGTTATCATTTCTTAACAATCTTTTGTATGTTGAACTAATGAGAAAGTAAAATCACTAAACGTCTATCCTAGAATCCTTAACAATCACATGATCTGATTCTTATACATGATCTTAACATGCTGATTATCTTTGTAGGTGGCCTTTAAATGCTCAACCCCATATTTGCAGGTCTATGTGATTGTAGAAGGAGCCCCTACCTGGTGCATTAGCAGGTGTTTTGGATTTATGATCTGATAAAGATTATGGTTAAGTTGTATCATGCCTACATTGATCAATGGGTTAGAAATAATTAGGATTCGAGTTTCTTCTTTAAAATCTATGATATTCTTACCAATTTGTTTATCTTTTATGATTGTTCAAATATATGTATTGATTGGACCAAGATTGAACATGGCTCATTGAAAATGAGTTATTTTAAGTGAAATCAAATTTCATGAGTTAGAAATATTTAGAATTCAAGTTTATTCAAGTTTCATGGCGATTGAAAAAAAGAAAGAAGAAAATACTAACAAGCATAGGATGCTTGCATGCATCTAATTAATTAACTAAATAAGAATTTGAGGAGTAATATTTTCAATCTAGAAAAAAATAAAAAGTCAGGGGCCAAAATATTGTATTTATAAAATTTTAGAAGAGCAAAAAAGAAATATAAACTCAGATCAAATGATATTATCTGCGGTCAATTGTTGTTTCATCACTATGTCACAACATTTTTTTTCCTTTAAATGACAAAACAAATGTAATACAAAAGGCACAATTAGCCGGGGGAGAAGTAAGGCAGTACATCTTGTACCAGAAAAAAGATTTGGAGTTAGCCGTTTTTACATTAATATAAAACATTTGTTCCAATATAATATAATATATGACTAAATGATTATTTAGTCAATCATCTATAATCCAAGTATTTAATCAATTTTTTATGATACTCATTATGAAAAATGCTAATTTCCAGCATGTCATTGTCTTTGACAGAAGTAAAATTTCAAGCATTTTAAAATCTAATGAATGGAAAAAAAAATCTAATGAATGGGATATATTTTCCCACTTCAATCATTTTTCTCCAAATTGTGCAATTATTTTAGGTTAGAAAAAACTAGCATATGTACTTACATCTTTAAAGTAGCTGATAATTAGTGACCTTTAATTTCCACAAGTTAAATTTAAAAAAAATTCATGAGATACAAATTGACAAATTCGATCAATTTTTATTATCAAACACACAAAATGAATTTGGTAAATCAAGACATCATATGCTCAGAAGTAATTCTATACTAATTTTCTAAAAATGTTCATTTAGACAATAAAGTTAAGTATCTAAGATATATTTAATATGTCAAATCGATAATAATGAAGATTTGTTAATATCTTTGATATCTTTAAGCAATTTGAAATCTTGATTAAATATGTAATGATAAATTAAAATCAACATTGAAGAATACACAACAACATTATTTCAATACGAATTTAATACACCACTACACAAATCAAAAGATTTCTAATAGATTTGAATTAAATACACGAGTAAGATTCGAAATTATAAATTATATCAAGAATTAGCACACTTCTCCCCAGTATGCTAAACAACTCCTCAGTCTTTAACAAAGTTTCCTAACAAAATTGGTGTTTTTAATTAGAAAGGTTTAACTTTCAATGGCAAATACAAAAGATGTCAACCAAAACTTCATTTCTTACACTGTTAAAGGAAGCAACCAAGTTATCAGAGATGATCTCTCTATTTCCCCTCCTCTCCCTTCATCCATCTCTCCCCTTCATTTTATAATCACCCTCATCCCTCTTTCCCACTGCTGCTTCTCTCTTCTCATCCCTCTCTCTCCTTCTTTCTCTCCCTTCATCCCCGCCCCCACACCCCCAAACATTATAAACGATGTGCGCTATAATTTGATTTTTGGTTTGTGTTGATGTAGTCTAATATACATACATGATACATCACCTTTGTAGTTTATATGGTTTTTTTGTTGTTGTTGTACCTGCCATTTTTGTATTTTTTGGGCTGGGTCTTATTTGGGGAGCAAGTCCTATTTTACATAATGATTTTTTTTTATTTGTTTTAAATTATAATAAGAGTTTTTAACACATAAGTTTCTTTTTATCAAAATATTTTTTAGTATAAGTGCAAATTAAGTTCACTTTTCTGTGAAACTCTTGAAGAGAGTACCGGATGTGTATGATTTTATTTATTTGTCCTTTAAGACAGTACCAATTGAGCACACTTCAAACCAAAAACCCTTTCTTGTTTTGTAAGCACAAATTTTGTCATTGTAAAGTTATTTGAGGTCAAATTTTTGCCGTTAAAATGTGTATGTGAATATACATGTTGGCCTCGAGGAGGAAGTGTATTGTTTTTCATATCGATGAAATTATTGATGTTATGTAGCTGGGGATTGCGTGCTTATGCAACCTTGTGAGCCTAATAAGCCACCCTATGTTGCTCGTGTGGAGAAACTAGAAGCTAACAACAAAGGTGAAACTACTGTCGAAGTAAGATGGTACTACAGGCCCGAGGAGGCTATTGGTGGCAGAAGACAGTTCTATGGGGAAAAGGAAGTGTTCCTCTCTGATCACTATGATTTCCAGAGTGCCGATACCATTATAAGTAAGTGTATTGTGCACTCGTTTAAGGCTTATTGCGAGCTTGACCAAGTTGGTGTTGAGGATTACTACTCTCGCTTTGAGTACATAGCTTCCACTGGAGAATTTACATCGGATCGTGTTGAAGTGTGAGCATTCTATGACTCTTCCTGGTTAATATATCCTTTATTTTTGGTTAAAATGGTTCACAACTTTTTTGCATATTTAAACTGAAGGTTCTGCAAGTGTGAGATGCCGTACAATCCTGACACACTAATGATACAATGCGACGAATGCCAAGACTGGTATGACCGTTAATTAAATTTTGCTATATATGTTAATTCTAATTAGTTTCTATATGCATTCTCTTTGTTATTAATAGTTTGAGATCAAATAATCCTTTATGGGCGTGCAGACAAAAACGATTATATATATCCATGTCCATATGCTAGAGCTGCAATTTCCTTTTTAATAGAAAAATTTCAAGACGGAGCCTTACTATTGTCTGGTTTAGGGGATAAGTGGACTTATAATTATACGAATTTTCTTAGATGTTGTACACGCTATTTGTAGGTACCATCTAGCTTGCGTCAAAATGACAACTGCTCGGGCAAGGCAGCTGAGCAGCTATGTATGTGATGAGTGTGCCTGATTTGAAGAACTCTCCTTGCTAGGTATGACTGCACTTGAGCATTTTGACCTCTTATTTGTATCTTTTGTGTACCTCCTTTTTCTTTTCTTCTCTGTGTAATGTAGTTAGTGTTATGCATCTCACACAACTTAGTGTTGCTTGCATTTCTTAACACCGATTTGAGGGTCATCGGGTGTTATCATTTCTTAACAATCTTTTGTTCAACTAATGAGAGAAAGTAAAATCACTAAACGTCTCTCCTAGAATCCTTATGTCAAATTGAACCTTTTTCTCATACTCCTGTAATTACAAAGCACAATCACATATGTAGGAAATTACATGTATAAAGTGAATAAGATATAGCCACAATATTATATATATTGTTATACATGATCTTAACATGCTAATTATCTTTGTAGGTGGCCCTTAAATGCTCAACCCCATATTTGCAGATCTATATGATTGCAGAAGGAGCCCCTACCTGGTGCATGAGCAGGTGTTTTGGATTTATGATATGATAAAGATCATGGTTAAGTTGTATTATGCCTACACTCCATGGGTTAGAAATAATTAGGATTCAGGTTTCTTCTTTAAAATTTATGATATTTTACAACTTGTTTATCTTTTATGGTTGCTCAAATACATGTATTGATTGGACCAAGATTGAACATGGCTCATTGAAAATGAGTTATTTTATGTGAAGTCAAATTTCATGAGTTAGAAATAATTAGAATTCAAGTTTATTTTTTAAAATCTATGATATTCTTACCAACTTGCTTATCTTTTATGGTTGTTCAAATGTATGTATTGATTGGACCACTATTGAACATGGTTCATTAAAATTGAGTTATCCTGGGTGAAATCAAATTTGTTGTCCTCTTGTTATGTTTCTTTCATCACCAACACTGAGAAGTGTGACCTAGTGTAAATAAATTCAAAATTCTAGGAAAATTATATATTTTTCTTGTAGATAAAATTTAACTAAGGTTTATATTGAAATAAAATTAGTCATTTAAAAATATTCTACATCGCTTAAATTTTAATGATATTTTTGAGAAATAAATATTTCTGAGAAAATAAGCTCAACATTGTTCGAAGTATCACTTAAGGGCATCTTCAATCATAAGAAGCTCTTACCTAAAAGCTTAGTTGACATACCTTAAATAAAAATTATAGCCAACGCCTTCAACTACACTCCAACCACACACCCCTTCTCTAAAATTATAGCCAACCTCCTATGGATGGCTATATTTGTCGATCCACTACAGGTTTGTAAGAAATCTCTAAAAATATTACACCTCACTTATTACTATATTAAAGTAATGGATTCCATGTATAACAATATAAAATATTAATAACATATATATTATTTTTAAACTATAACCAACCAATATAGCCGACACCACATCAAAACAAAATGTTGAACAAATTTTATACAATATCTTAGAGCATCTCCAACCCTCACAAGCCCTTAGCTAAAAGTCCATGTGGCTTTCCAAAATTAAATTTTATAGCCAATATTCACAAAAAATACAACTCCAACCCCTTGTGTATAATTATAGCCATCCCCCTATGAATGGCTATATTTGTCGATCCGCTACAGATCTGTAGCAAATTCCACATCATCTCCCGCAATTTATTTTCCTCCTTCCCACTGATTACATATTATTTATTATCATATTAAACTAATATATTTTATTTATAACAATCTAAATATTAATAACATACTATTTTTAAATTATAGCCAACCAATATAGCCAATACCATTGAAGCACAATGTCTTACCGGTTCGGCAAATTTTACATAATGTCTTACGGATCCAATTTAGCCAACGATTATAACCAACGCCATTGAAGATGCTCTTGCAGTTCCAATTTAGCCGACCATTATATCGAACGCCATTGGAGATCCTCTAAATTTAAAGTTTATGAGCATCTCCAACCATCTAAAGCCCTTGGCTAAAAGGTGAGTTGACATACTTAAAATAAAAAGATTTAGCCAACAGCTCCAAAAACTCAACTCCAACCATCATCAGCTGTTGTCTATAAATTTAGCCAACCTCCTATGGATGGCTAAATTTGTCGAACCTCTACAGGTCTGTAAGAAAATCTGTAAGAAGATTGTACATCATTTATTACCATATTGAACTGATATATTCTATTTTAACAATTTAAAATATTAATAACATACTATTTTTAAATTATAGCCAACCAATATAGCCAGTACCGTTGAAGCAAAATGTCTTACAGGTTCAACAAATTTTACATAATGTCTTACAGGTCCAATTTAGCCAACAATTATAGTCAACGCCGTTGGAGATGCTCTAACAAATGATGATGGACATCATTAAACTCCCCGCGCTAATTAGAATCAATTCTTAGAAAATTTAGTTAAGGAGCATCAAAATTGGAAAAGATTACTCGAATTAGCATGATTACACTTGCAATCAATCTTTTAGTACATACTATGAGATTTTAATTTATTATCATTTAGTTTGTTTGATTTCTCTAGTTTATTGTGATTGGAAAGGAAAAATTCGAGATAAACTCAAGCATGTGGACTTGTTCTTAGTGTCTGTTTGAGAGTTCTGTTAAAAATTGTTGTGCGGTCAGAAAAAGTGCTGGTAAAAAAAGTGTTGTTGTGAAAATCAGATAACTGTTTGATAATTTTTTTGATATTTACGTATTTTGAGTTATAATATAAAAATAATAATTTTTTTTTGTCAAAAAAAAATAATAATAATAATTTTTTGGTGATGTTTGATAGTGAAATCTGTAACAACTTCTTGCAAAAGCTGAAAACAGCTTTTTCCAAAAGCATGGGAGGACCTGCTTTTTCTAAAAGCAGCTTTCCAGCTAAAAACTGCTGTTCAGAAAAGCAGTTTTTAGATTTACCAAACAATTTTTCACATGCTTTTCAGCAAAAAGCTCTGTTACTGTCTGCGACATCAACCCCAAACAGTAACTTAGCCCTGGTAAAAAAATAACAATTAAAATATTTAGAATTCAAGAAAAACATGAGATCTATCGTCTATCTAAAAAGCGGTTACTACTTTTACGGCACGACACAAGTCAAAAAATCCGAATTGCTGAAATTGCGGGTTCGTGGCTTTTAACGTGCAAAAGGCGGATACATTTTATTTCTTTCACAAGGCCAGTTCGATTTACCTCCCTTTCACTGAACCCCTCGCTTGAGTCCCTGGTATGAATTTCTCGACCCCTCTTTTCGCTTGATCTTATTTGTTTCTTATATTTTTATCGAATTGGGTATTTGTGATAAAACTTGCATGCTGTTGATTTTTCCTGTTTACGGAATTCATTTATATTGATATTGAAACTGAGGTGTAGTGTATTCAGTGTTATGGTTATGGCCATAGTGATACAAGTATAAAGAAAGCATCCATCCCCAAATTTACGTTACTCCCTCGGTTTTTGAATATCCGTCTTTAGATTACTTTTTTTAGCACTATAAGGTGCTTTGACCATATAGCTTGAAATATTATTTTCAAATATTTTCTTTTTTGTGAATAAAAGTATTAATATAATGATAATCCCCTCGTTTCTGGATTTCTGTTTTTCTGTTTTTCTTGAGTCGTTTGTGTAAATATGTTATTATGGACATTACTACTCCATTTTGTGAGATCTGGGGCCATTTTTTCATTATAAGGTGCTTGCTAGAAATATTATTTTCAAATATTTCTTTTTGTGAACAAGAGTATTGATATAATATTTTTATTTAGAAAAAGAAAATTTTAAAAATAATATTTTTGATTATATAGTTAAAACACTGTTATACGTGTCAAAAAATCTTATACGTGTCAAAAAGTACATAGACAAATGTTTGAGAATGAAGGGAGTATTGAGCTCTAAGAGAATGTAATGAATGTTGTGGAAAGTGGGAACAAATTATTGATATTTTGTCACAAAGTGCCGATTTATTTCCATTTCCATCCAAAAGGAACATTAGTTTTCATTGGTTTGGGCTGCGGATGAACGTCAAAATACTGAATAAACCTAGATGCTTGGTGGTTTCTGATAGGAAGTCATTACCTATGCAAGTTGCAATGAACTTATAAATTGTGTTTGCTAGCCTTGTGTGAAGTCACGCCCTAAGTTACAAAGGGAGGGGTGGGTCAGCAAATTTATATATTTAAGGGGTATTCACACTTTCCAGGAACTTCCATTTCTATTTTTTTGTGTCATAAATAATTTTATAAAATGACAGTTTCTAGGTGTTTCAAATTCCTATATATCTTAAAATTTCCAGGAAATGAGGCATTTAACTCCAAATCTATGGTATTGAGCTCTAAGATAACACAATGAATATAGGGCAGAGTGGACAAATTATGAATAATTTGTCACAAAGTACGGATTTCTTTCCATTTCCAACCAAATGGTACATTAGCTTTTACTGGTTTGGACTGTTGTTGAAACTCAGAGAATGTAGGTTTAATCAGTCTAGTTATATTCATATTGTCCTACTTTTGTCGAAATTGTGCAGGGAGTTCCTTTTTGCTGCCATATACTTTATTAACTTTTGGACTTCACTCATAATATCACCTTATTAAGTTATCGGGGTATAGTTTTCAAAAAACATGCAAGGGACTGTGGATATTAGATATTTACTGTATTTTTTTCATAATAGGTTGCTTGTGGAAATGATCTCTTACTCATAATTTCAGGCTTTTGTAGGGATCCAAAATGAGTAAAATGACTAAATTCTCAAGCAAGGATATTATCAGTGATCTGCCTCGAAGCATTAATGATTTGATTCTAACAAAACTGCCAATAAGGGATGCTGTAAGAACCAGCGTTCTGTCTAGCAAGTGGAGGTATCAATGGAGAACCATGACAGAACTCGTATTTGATGACAAGAGTTTATGTCTTCGCGATGACAAAAAGGTTGCTGAGAAAGAATTCGTAGATTTCATCATGCGATTTCTTATGCTTCATAATGGCCCTATTCAAAAGTTCAAACTTTCTGCATCGTACTTGAAAAAGTCTACTGAAATTTATCAATGGCTACTTGTCATATCAAGGAAAGATATAAAAGAGTTAGTTCTTAATGTACCCGGACATGATTGGAAGCGGGATAACCCAGGGTTGTCCATACCTCGTATTATATTTACTTTTCAAAAACTGAACAGACTGATGCTTTCTGCGTTTACTGTCAAACCTCCTGTAGAATTTCAAGGATATCCATGTCTAAAGTGCCTTGAGCTAGATGGTGTTACGGTTACTCTTAAGGTCATTGAAAACCTTATTTCAGGCTGCCCCCTTCTTGAAAAGTTTAAATTTATTAATATGGACAAGCTAGCTTTGACCATCCGTGCCCCAAATCTGAAGCATCTTATTGTGGGAGGAAATTTTGACGACTTATATCTTGAGGACACACCACTTGTGGTTGCTATTAGCATATGTTTCTATCCGGTGGTAAAGTGCTAACTTAGTGTCACTTCGTATTTTTAGAACTCAATATATCGGGAAAAGGTGTTATTGTTTTCCAATTTCTATTAGTTTTTGAGTTTACGATTGATCCGCTCTTTTTATACTCTCGTTTCCTAATGTCCCTTTTTCTCAGGTTTGGAGAGGTGATATCCTTAGGAAGGTTCCCGTTACATATGATTATCTAAAGTCCATTGAAATAAGAGACATGGATTATGAAGACTTGGATATGGTGGTGTATGTTCTTCACCTCCTATTGCAGTCCCCTAATCTACAGGAACTTCAAATATCAGTAAGTCATATGTACTGTTATACGGGAGGTTCTTTAATGATTAATACATAAATTTATTACTTAATAAGATTTCAATTATATCTTATATTATAGTTTTCAATATCTATGGTTAATATGTAGATACTCTTCATTTTATTTCCATTAGATTATGATGTTAAAAAGAGAACTTGAGTATATAAAAAACATGTTTGTGTAAATATTGAATTTAGTATACATCGTAATTTTGTGTAAATGACGTGTTCTCCATTTTTACTTGATCTTGCAGTCCCCTGATATTCGCGAAAGGGATAGTTATGTAAGTCACATGTCGTGTTATATGCTTTGGCTTTTGTTTTGTTATTGTTCTATTAGCCTTTACTTATCTTGTCTCTCTTTTGAATTTTGATCACACAGGCTGACGTTGAAGCTCCGCATTACAAACATGCAGATTTTGACATTTGGGAGAGGCACTGTCCTGCTGATTTCACATTTAAACATCTTAGAACAGCAAAGTTGTCGCACGTTTTCAACAAAAATGAAATGGAATTTGTCAAGTTTGTGCTTGGACGTTCTCCTCTGCTTAAGGAGATTAGCATTTCATTTGATGAATTTGGTGAAGCCTTGGAACGGGTGAATGAAGTGTTGCGTTTACAACGAGCTTCTCCTGGGGTTGAAATAAATTTCTTCGAGGGTTCATTTCGTGATCATTATTAATCGAATGGCTTCCCCTTCTCCCTTTATCTTAGCTGCTTAATTTTGTCATTCCTTGGATCTGATTGCACACGGGAAAACAATCAGTTTTGCAAGATATGGATATTGAAAGACTTCATTTGGAATTATTGGTATATTACTAACATTGTGTTTTTATTCATAAACCTGTTTCGGGTGAGCATTATCATTTAGAATACTTGTTTGAAAAATGATAGTTCAAAGCTAAAACCATCTGTGATGCACTTTGAAGAATGTTTGGGTAGGTATATTTTGATAAATTGTTGAATTGGATACTGCTGCAGTCTGGGACAGATGACAAAAACACAAACCTTATTTGGCATCTTCTATTAACGTCAAAATAATATTAAGTATTTATAATGGAATCATGACAATGATAATGGTCATAATAATATTTACTTATTTATAAGCGTTGATGCTAAAAGTCCCCGGCACAGTTTATTCAATATAGGAGGCTCATTTTCCAATGCCATGCGCGTTCCACCGTTTACACAAATCAATACTCTTTCATTCTCTGCTGCACACTTTTTTAACTCATTCAAAATCTTCTACCCCATTATTTTTTTCTAATGGATTACACACGCACACACGGGAATGGAATTCCTGACCTCCAGTAAGGGGATATCAGAACTCAACCACCGCACAAACACCTTGTTAGCAGCTTCTATCCCATCTTGCATGCAAAATGCTAAAACTCAACTCACTATTGTGTTCTTTCCTCATCATGGTCACCCTGTTTTACACCATCAAAGTTGATTCCAAGAAGTGCCATGGTGAATGCACTGCTTTAGCTTCATACTACTTATGGGGTGGAGCAAATCTAACATTAATAACCGACGCATTCAGCACAAATTACAGTAACATCATGGGTTATAATCCGCAGATATTTAATATTGATAACATTTCCGGAGGCGAGAGAGTGAATGTTCCATTTCAATGTGGGTGTTTAAGGGGTTCAGATTCTGAGTTTCTTGGTCATCGGTTCAGTTTTAAAAGTAAAACTGGGAATTCTTATAAGATGATTGCTGATATTGTGTATTCCGGGCTTACTAGAGTGGAATGGTTGGTTGAGTTCAATGATTTTAATGCTAATCAGCGGATTGAAAAGAACCAAAGTTTAAATGTTCCAGTGATATGCTCTTGCGGTCATAAGAAGGTTTCCAAGGATTATGGGTTGTTTATTACGTATCCGTTGAGGCCTGGTGAGAATTTGTCTTCGGTGGCTAAAGGGGTTGAACTTTCGGACAAGTTGTTGATGGATTACAATCCTGGTGTGGATTTTAGTAGCGGAAAAGGCTTGGTTTTTATTCCTGGAAAAGGTAATTTTTTGTATCATATTGTGATAGAGGATACAATTTCCTTTGAATACAGTAGCTTTTATGTGTTTATCTGATAAGTGATAATATTCCTTATGCTGTATCCTTAGTTTTTGTTCCTAGTTTGTTTGCAGGGGACATTAAGGTAGTAGTGTTTCGAGGTCCTCTAGATTTTTATATGTAAATCTTGCACTTTTTTCTTTAATAAATGGTTGGCTTGCCTTCCAACAAAATTGATGTGTTCAGTTAGAAACTATAGATTGGTGGTTAAACATTACTGAAGCCCTTGTCCGGATAATTGAAACCACATTGAGTCATTGGTGTTCGTTTATGTTCTAAAGTTTCTGACAATTTTCTGTCTATTAATGCAGATCTAACTAGGACTTACCCTCCCTTAAAAACAAGGTAACTAAGCATTTGTTATTACTATTTAGGATTTGAATATCTCTGATTTTTCTTCAATTATACCTAATCTTCCTGCTCTGATTATGCAGATCGAGTGGTTGGTACTTCGCCTTTGACTGTATGATATATAATAACTTCTGAGGGCAGAATTTGGAATCCACCATTTTTCATGTCTGTCTTAATCTTATAGTCTGCTAAACAATTTGGGCAGGACTCCGTGGTGTAGTCATTGAAGGCCTATCCGTTCCAGGTGCTACCGGGACTCTTGCACTGGCTGCTTGTTTCTACTTTGGAGTCTACAGGCGCAAAAATTCTAAAAAAAGTTCATTTAGCCAAACGAGTTATGATGGTCACCCAATAGAGAATAACATTGGTAATTCTTTAGTTCAATAAACTAAGAGTGATGTATATGAAGTTATATATTATCATTCTCTCCTTCTTTTTTTATTTAACAGATAATATTGCAATATATCGTGAATGGAAGTAAAACACGGCCTAATAACTTAAACTCACTGGGAAAATCATGTTGGAGGTATCTATATAATTTCTAGCTTTTTCTCGTCAACAGGTTCTGGAATTGACTTGCAGAAAAACCTAGGCCCTCGTCCTTCCGAAGGTGGTGTTCCACCAAAGCTTATGGGTATCACCGTGGACAAATCATTGGAATTCACATATAATGAACTTGCTGAAGCCACTGGCAACTTCAGCCTGGCCAATAAGATTGGTCAAGGAGGTTTTGGTTCTGTTTATTATGCAGAGCTAAGAGGACAGGTCAGTGCCTATGCAATTCAGTCATAAGATATTTTGTCTAAATTGAAAAAAGGAATGTGTATTGAACCAGAAAAACAGATCTGAATTGTAGTGTGCCTGTGGAGACTGACTGATGAAGTTAGGCATTCTTAGTATAAAATTAAAATTTTACCTTTATAATTTCTCATTTTTGCAAGATAACTAGTGATATAAATACTAAATAGATTTTTTTGTTCGACTCTTGGATCATTTATGTTGAAGAACTCATGTTCTGCACACTATCTAGCAAAATTTATTCACATTTGTATATAATTTGCAGAAGGTCGCAATCAAGAAGATGGATATGCAAGCTTCAAAAGTATTTCTGGCTGAGCTGAAGGTTTTAACAAATGTTTATCACCTGAACTTGGTACTGTTCACCAACTTTCGTATGCTTAGTCATTGTATGTGAAAAAAAGACATTAAATGTAACATCTCAACTTCAAGATTACCCCTACATTATGTAACTTCTTCTATTGAAACCTAAATCTTGAACTTTTAATTTCTTTCCGTGCTAACATCTGTCAAAGATCAAAATATAGGCATAACCTTACACCTTATCAAACACATGAGAAAAAATATTTGAAAACAATTTGAAAAACACAGTGACATTACTATATACACCATGATAGGGGCTTGTTTGCATGATTTGATATTTATATTTGTCGAGTCCCTGTTGCTCTTCAAATGCAGTTCAATCTAGCTAAAATAGATGGATAAAGTATAATAGCTTGTTATAAGCATGCTTTTAAGTCTTTCATAATACTGGAATGTATATTGCAAAGGTCATGGAAAGTGTCACCCCTGTTCTTATCACCCGTCTGAATAAGATAAATACTCTTATCAAGTGCAGGTGCGTTTAATTGGATATTCTGTTGAGAGATCCTTGATAATAGTCTATGAATTCATCGAAAATGGCAGCTTATGCCAGCATCTGCGTGGTTTATCAGGTTCATATAAGAGATCTACTCTGAGACCAAAAAAATTCTTTTACCAGCCATACAAGTCTGCCCATTACTGAAATACGTGTTTTTGCAGGGCTGGAGCCATTATCATGGTCTAGCAGGCTGCAAATTGCACTCGATGCAGCTAGAGGACTAGAATATATCCATGAGCACACAAATCCCGCCTACATTCATCGTGACATCAAGTCCCCCAACATTTTGCTAGACATAAATTTACGTGCCAAGGTTAAATTTATGAGAGTGATAGCTAGATAAGCATAATACATTGTTCCATTGGAAGCCAAATTGAACAATATACTCTAATTTGCAGGTTGCTGATTTTGGGTTGACAAAACTTGTAGAAGTTGGGACTGGTTCCTTGCTAACTCGACTTGTGGGTACTTTTGGGTACATGTCTCCCGAGTATGATACTCTTTCACTTTTTGTGCCATTTATCTGTTATTTCTTCTTTATCAAGACTTCCCTATAAACATTAAGAATTTGTGCAGATATACTAATAGTGGAGTGATCTCTACCAAGATAGATGTATATGCTTTTGGAGTTGTTCTTTATGAACTAATATCCGCTAGAGGAGCCATCATCGAGTACAGTGAAAATTCTATCAGAACAGTGGGACTTGATCATGGGGAAGATTCTATGAGAGCAGTGGCACTTGTTGCTCTGGTAATTTGTTGTTTCGTCCATTTTCGGGATTACAAACATTGTTTTATGTTGCTCTTCAACGGGTTGGCTAAATTAGATGGTTTATTGGTAAAAATATATGATTAGCTAAAAAATTTCTAGAAAGTCTTCGCACATATAATTAATATAATTGGAGTAATGAATTTAATTATTTTTGTCAGAGGAGTAATGAATATTTAGAAGATTCGGTGTTTTTTATTTATTTAGTATCTCATTTGGCTTTTCGGCCTTGTAGATGCTCTTACACGAGATTATATCTTTATTAGTATATTTTATACAGTTTGAAGAGGTAATGAATCAGCCCAACCCCAGCACAGATCTGCAGAAACTGATTGATCCGAGGCTTGGTGAGGACTACCCAATCGACTCGGTTTGTAAGGTAAAATATGATCTTTATAGTTGATACAATATTGTGGAATCATGTGATCTTGATGATTGTTGTTCTGGATTCCCAGGTAGCTCAGCTTGCTAAAGCTTGTACACTGCCAAATCATGTACTGAGGCCAAGCATGAGGTCAGTTGTGGTTGCCCTCATGACACTTATATCAGGAACTAGGGAGTGGGATTCCAGTTCATCAGAGAAAAACCAAGATCTTGTTAATCTGATCTCTTGATATGCTATAAATATGATTCAGTACTGCTAATGACATAGTTAATGTAATGTCCAAGTCCGATAGGGTGAAGACTTTAGTTCAGTCTATAAGTATAAGTACTAGTACCAACAATCTTTGGTCGGCTGCGGTGCGCTTCTTGGCCAATATATTTTGACTTATTTTCGGATTCAAAATTTGGGACATCACATAGTGTCAACTGATTAGATCCTATAATTCCATTCCTTTCATTTAGCAGGAACAACGTTTTGGCACGATTATTTGTGTCAGAAACTTTTTAGAATGTTTATTGACATTTGTTTCTATAGATTTCCTGTGTCAAGATGTTTGCGTACTTATTTTCTTATAAAAATATATACTTATTTTCTTATTTATTAAGTTATAAATTTATATATATATTATTTATAAATTATATTTTTGACATGTTAGACATGTTGTAAATAAAAATAAGATTATACATATTTGATATTACACTCAATGTTCCTGGTTTGCTTCACCTTTAAGAAAAGAAATATAATGAAGAAAGAGAAATGAGGTGAAAAAAGGAGAAGATCTTCGATTATTTTTATTTACTTTTGATCAGGAAACAGAACGAAAAGCTTTTTTATATAAATTAATTATTTTAAAAAGTGATTGGTTTATTTGTTTTACAGAATGAACTTCCGCTCTCATTTTTCTTGACCGTTTGTGTAAAGAAGTATAATCACTTTAGGAAGTTAAAAATCATAATTTTTTTCTATTTTTTTTAAAACAATTTATTAATTTATTTATTTTTCACTTTTTTATTTTACGAAAAATCACTTTTTCTTAAGTGTGACCGAACGACTCCACGGCAGTTTATGTTACGACACACGTCAAACATCGGAATTGCAAAAGACGGGTACAATTGAATGAAACCTCCGAAGCTTCTCCAACTCGCTGTTATAAATAGATAAAAAGTAGTAGTTACCTCCCTTTCGCTGAACCCCTCGCTTAACTTTAGTCCCTGGTATGTGTTTCTTGAACCCCTCTTTTCGCTTGATTATATTTGTTTCTTACTGTATATTTTTATCGAATTGGGTATTTTTGATAAAACTTGTATGCTGTTAATTTTCCCTGTTTACGAGATTCATTCATATTTGGTATAGAAACTGAGGTGTAGTGTATTCAGTTAGGGGTGTAATTCGGGCCGAGCGAGCCGGGTTTCGAGCCGGGCGTAATTCGAGCAGAAGTTAATCGAGCCGTGCCGAGCCGGCTCGTTTAACGAGCCTATTTAATGAGCCTAAATCCCCGCCCGAACTCGACTCGTTTAATTTCAAGAGTCGAGTCGAGCCGGCTCGTTCAGCTAAACGAGCTGGGTTTGCGAGAGAGCTCATTTAATTTTACACTTATTCGAGCCTAAACCTCTATCCGAACTCAGCTCGTTTAATTAAACGAGCCGGAGTCGAGTTGAGCCTAGTACACATATCCTGTACTTGCTAAAAATATTATTTTCAAATACTCCCTCCGAATATCTGACTTTCGATTTTTTAGTCCACATATCCAGTGCTTGCTATAAATATTATTTTCAAAGTATGTCTTTTTTTTTGAATAAAAGTATTGATATAATATTTTTATTTAGAAAAATAAAATTTTAAAAATAATATTTTTGATTATATAGTTAAAACACTTTAACATAAGTGTCAAAATGTCAGAAGACAAGGGAGGGAGTATTGAGCTCTAAGAGAATGTAATGAATGTTGGGGAAAGTGGGAACAAATTATGAATATTTTGTCACAAAGTACAGATTTATTTCCATTTCCATGCAAAAGGAATGTTAATGTTTATTGGTTTGCACTGCGGTTGAATGTCGAGATACTGAATAAACCTAGATGCTTGGTGGGTTCTGATAGGAAGTCATTACCTATGCAAGTTGCAATGAACTTATAAAATTGTGTTTGCTAGCCATGTGTGAAGTCACTGCCTAAGTTACAAAGGGAGAGGGTGGGTCAGCAAAACACAATGAATATAGGGGGGAGTGGACATGTTATGAATATTTTGTCACAAAGGACGGATTTCTTTCCATTTCCAACCAAATGGTACATTAGATTTTACTGGTTTGGACTGTCATTGAACCTCAGAGAATCTAGGTTTAATTAGTCTAGTTATATTCATATTGTCCTATTTTTGTCAAAATTGTGCAGGGATTTCCTTTTTGCTGCCATAAACTATATCAACTTTTGTACTTCACTCCTAATATCACCTCAGTTTTCAAAAAACATGCAAGGGACTGTGTATATTAGATATTTACTGTATTATTTTTATAATAGGTTGATTGTGGAAATGATCTCTTACTCATAATTTCAGGCTTTTGTAGGGATCCAAAATGAGTAAATTGACTAAATTCTCAAGCAAGGATATTATCAGTGATCTGCCTCGAAGCATTCATGATTTGATTCTAACGAAACTGCCAATAAGGGATGCTGTAAGAACCAGCGTTCTGTCTAGCAAGTGGAGGTATCAATGGAAAACCATGACAGAACTCGTATATGATGACAAGAGTTTATGTCTTCGCGATGACAAAAACGTTGCTGAGAAAGAATTTGTGGACTTTATCATGCGATTTCTTATGCTTCATGATGGCCCTATTCTGAAGTTCAAACTTTCTGCATCGTACTTGAAAGAGTCTACTGAAATTTATCAATGGCTACTTGTCATATCAATGAAAGATATAAAAGAGTTAGTTCTTAATGTACCCGGACATAAATGGAAGTGGGATTACCCAGGGTTGTCCATACCTCGTATTATATTTACTTTTCAAAAACTGAACAGACTGATGCTTTCTGCGTTTACTGTCAAACCTCCTGTAGAATTTCAAGGATATCCATGTCTAAAGTACCTTGAGCTACATGGTGTTACCATTACACTTAAGGTCATTGAAAACCTTATTTCAGGCTGCCCCCTTCTTGAAATGTTTAAATTTTGTAATATGGACAAGCTAGCTTTGACCATCCGTGCCCCAAATCTGAAGCATCTTATTGTGGAAGGAAATTTTGAAGACTTATATCTTAAAGACACACCACTTGTGGTTGCTATGAGCATATGTTTCTATCCATTGGTAAATTGCTAACTTTTTGTCACTTCGTATTTTTTCTTAATAGATCGGGAAAAGGTGTTATTTTTTCCATTTTCTGTATCTTTCTATTAGAGTCCGAGTTTACAATTGATCCACTCTTTTTTTACTCTCGTTTACTAATGTCCCTTTTGCTCAGGCTTGGAGAGGTGATATCCTTCGGAAGGTTCCTGTTACATATGATTATCTAAAGTCCATTGAAATAGGAAACATGGATTATGAAGACTTGGATAAAGTGGTGTATGTTCTTCACCTCCTTTTGCAGTCCCCTAATCTACAGGAACTTCAAATATCAGTAAGTCACATATAATGTTATACAGGAGGAGGTTCTTTAATGATGAATACATAAATTTGTTACTTAATTTGATTTGAACTATATCTTATATTATAGTTTTCAAGTTATGTATGGTTAATATGTAGATACTCTTCATTTTATTTCCATTAGATTATGATGTTGAAAAGAGAACTTGAGTATATAAAAAAATGTTTGTGTAAATATAGAATTTAGTAAACATCATAATTCTGTGTAAATGATGTGCTCTCCATTTTTACTTGATCTTGCAGTCCCCTGATCTTTCACTTGACGTAAGGGATATGTATGTAAGTCCCATGTTGTGTTATATCCTTTGGCTTTGGCTTTGGCTTTTGTTTTGTTATTGTTCTATCCTTTACTTATCCTGTCTCCCTTTTGATCACACAGGGTCATGGTGAAGCACCCGATCCTCCTCATTATAAGACTGCAGATTTTGACATTTGGGAGAGGCAATGTCCTGCAGATTTCACATTTAAACATCTTAGAACAGCGAAGTTGTCACACATTATCAGCAAAAATGAAATGGAATTCGTCAGATTTTTGCTTGGACGTTCTCCGCTGCTTGAGGTGATTAGCATATCACTTGATACTGAATATGGTGAAACCTTGGAGCCGGTGAATGAAGTGTTGCGTTTTCGACGAGCTTCTCCTGGGGTTGAAATAAGTTTCTTTCAGGGTTCACCTCGTTATTTAATCTAATGTCTTCCCTTCTCCCTTTATCTTAGCTGCTTAATGTTGTCATTCCTTGGATCAGATTGCACGCGGGAAAACAATCAGTTTTGCAAAATAATTCCACAGCACAGATTGCAGCTGTGGTGGGCTTGTGTAGTCAAGTTGTTGCATTTGAGCTAGTGTATTTAAGCTAATTTTCAGATTCAAAATTATGGGTTAGACCTGATTTTCGAAAAAGTTTCGGGATTTGACCCAGTCAGTGTCAACTACTCCCTCTGTCTCATTTTAACTGATGTTTGACTTTTTGACACGTATATTGAGGTGTAAAAAAATAGTATCTACGCTCAATAAAAAGATTTAATTCTTATATCAAATAAAAGTTTAGATTTTAAACTTTTATTTGATATAAATTTTATAAACAATAATTATGTTTAGATGTGATTTTTTTAACACCTTAAAATACGTGTAAAAAAAGTCAAAAGCAGTTAAAATGGGACGGAGGGAGTACTAGTTAAGTACAGTAGAAACTCCATAAATTAATACTCGGTAAATTAATAAACTCTCTAAAATAATAAATTTGTCCGGTCCCGACTTGGGCCAATGTAAAATTTTGAAAAACTCGATAAAATAATAAGATAATAATTTTTCAAGAGATCTCTTTATAATTTTCGGTCCCAAGAAAATCATATATTAATAATTCATGGAAACTGAAAAATTATATTACACTCTACTGAAATATGATTCAGTAGTTGTCTATTTTCCATTCATGTAATTTATATATGCCAAACTTACTTAAGAATATTGTACATTGAACACGTTTATTCCTCTCATTTACATTTATTGTGTAGTACTTCAAAAGTCATTATTGATTTCCAGTACATATCAACACAATATTTACTAATTTACGTTGATTCCTAGGATTCGGCGGCAACGTAATTCTAAAAACATATACTAATTTGCCTTTTTGTCTGGTGGTATGTACACTATAATCGGTTAAAAACTTTTTAAATTAATAATTATTAATTTTTTGATAAATTAATAACTCTTTAAATTAATAAAATTCTCCAGTCCCGACATTATTAATTTATAGAGTTTTTACCGTAGATCCTATAACTCCATTCGTTTTATTTACTGGGAACAACGTTTTGGCACGAATACTTATGTCAGAAATTTTTTAGAGTCAAACACTCCACAAACACTTGATGAAACTTCAAGAGGTGCAGAACATGCCGTGGATGCAGAACAGGAGTTTGCATTTCTTATTGAACTGAATAATACGAAACACCTGTGATACATCATACATTTACTCATTATGTTATTTCTTACCGAAGCAAATATGTAACCTTAGCATTATTCTATGTTAAGGAGATTATCCTTGCTTTAAGCGTCACAGCTTCCGTCCTCTCTTACATGTGCATTTTAATATCAAGGAGGTGTCTTGACCAATTTTTGACTAAATATTATAAATTATTTATCCATTACTTTTTAAAATTTGAAAGTTGCATAATAAAATATACTAAATATACTTTTTAATGATATAATTTTAATTATTTTTTCAAATATATAATACATGTAAAATTCTATCAAAATATAATTAATTTGATTTGTGAACGGACCATATAAAAGAGCTCTCATATTTCCCACTTCCCGGCACTAGAGAAAGCACTGATATGTAATATTTTCGTGATATATAAAATTATGTTATTTTAATTATATAAGAATATGAATATATAAATATTATAAGATAAAATATTGGTATATATATAAAAATATATTAAATCAGTTTCAATTAATATTTGGATTAATTTCTAAATTGTCCCTTCATCGGCTTTTTGTCTAGGTTTTAATTCGGGTAGTTGTTTATGACTAAATTAAGAATAAATTTCAGTATTGTTAATTTTTATTATTACACATATTATTAATTTAAATATGAGTTTTCTTAGTGTTTCATATATTTAAAATTATCTTTTAAATAAATAAAATTATTATATAAATTAATTATTTAAAAAAATGATGGTCAAGTGTACTAGACGACACACGTCAAAAATCGAAATTGCTGAAATTGTGGTTCCCAGAGGTTTTTTCCCAGGCAAAAGGCGGGTATAATGGAATGAACGGTTTTTTTAGTATGTGTTCATTGGCACAAGGGCGAAATTTTATAAATTTGAGAACTTTTAATTGGTTCTCATATCTTAATAATGGTGGACCCTTACAAATATACCAACCACACTAATCAAAAACTTCTCAAATATATCAAATTCTGGACTTAGCATGTGCCATGAGTACCCACCAAAAAAACCCATCTAAACTCCTAAGCTTCTCCAAAACGCTGTTCTACATGGATATTCGCTCATTTCGTTTTTGAGAAACCCCATCTCCACTTTCATCACCGCTTTCTTTCCTATCACTATTTTACTCAATTTTTTAAGTTTTTCTTACACCCAGTTAAAGAATAAAAAATACTCCCTCCGTCCCATTTTAACTGCTTTTGATTTTTTTACACGTATTTTAAGATGCTAAAAAAATTACATCTAAACATGATTATTTTTTATAAAATTTATATCAAATAAAAGTTTAGAGTTTAAACTTTTATTTAATATAAGAATTGAAATTTTTTATTGAGTGTAGATATTGTTTTTTCATACCTCAATATACGTGTTAAAAAGTCAAATATCAGTTAAAATGGGACAGAGGGAGTACTTTAACATACGTGTCAAATAATCAAGTAGACAAAAGTACTTTGACTCCGAAGCTTCTCCAACACGCAGTTATACATAGATAAAAAGTGCTAATATTACATTTTATTTCTTTAATGATGAATACATAAATTTGTTACTTAATTTGATTTGAATTATATCTTATATTATAGTTTTCAAGTTATGTATGGTTAATATGTAGATACTCTTGATTTTATTGCCATTAGATTATGATGTTAAAAAGAGAACTTGAGTATATAAAAAATATGTTTGTGTAAATATAGAATTTAGTGAACATCATAATTTTGTGTAAATGATATGTTCTCTTTTTTTACTTGATCTTGCAGTCCCCTGATCTTTCACTTGACGAAAGGGATATATATGTAAGTCACATGTCGTGTTATATGCTTTGGCTTTGGCTTTTGTTTTTTTGTTGTTCTATTAGCCTTTACTTATCTTGTCTCCCTTTTGATGACACAGGGTCGTGATGAAGCACCCGATCCTCCTCATTATAGAACTGCAGATTTTGACATTTGGGAGAGGCAGTGTCCTGCTGATTTCACATTTAAACATCTTAGAACAGCAAAGTTGTCACACATTATCACCAAACATGACATGGAATTTGTCAAGTTTGTGCTTGGACGTTCTCCGCTGCTTGAGGTGATTAGCATTTCACTTGATGCTGAATATGGTGAAGCCTTGGAACCGGTGAATGAAGTGTTGCGTTTTCGACGAGCTTCTCCTGGGGTTGAAATGCGTTTCGTTCAGGGTTCATCTCGTTGTTATTAATCTAATGGCTTCCTCTTCTCCTTTTATCTTGACTTCTTAATTTGTCATATCTTGGATCTGATTGCAAGATATGAAGATATGGATATTGAAAGACTTCATTTGGAATTTATTGATATATTACTAACATGGCGTTTTTATTCATAAATCTGTTTCGGGTATGCATTATCAATTAGAATATTTGTTTAAAGAATGATAGTTCAGAGTTAAACCTGTTTCGCGTATGCATTATCAATTATAAAGTATACTTATATTATATATTTATTTATTTTAAAAATCTGAAAAAAGTTTGACGTTTAAACTTTTATTCAAAAAAAATAAATGAAAAATACGTTATAAAATTATATTTTATGAGGAACTCAAAATGCGTGCAAACAGTATACTTAAAGAATGGACGAAGGGAGAATATGTTTAACAAATTTCACATAATTATAATTAGTGATTTTATGTCATTTCGGCTGGCATGATTAAAATTATTTTATATAATTTTTGTTATATAACAATATAACTGAATTAAAACATTATAGAGAGTTTTTTTTTTTTTTTGAGGAAAACATTATAGAGAGTTGAATACAATCTCTTGATTTTTATGAAAAGGTTCATATGTCGCACAACATATTAAAATAATAAAATTAAGAAAAATGGACTAAAATATCATTTATTTATGTCGGATAATCTAAGCGTGTCTAATTTTTTTATTGGACAGCTTTAATCAATATCCAAAAAACTACGCGATACATCGCGTCATCGCCTATATATTTCTTACTCCCTCCGTCCCGGTCATTTCTATACAGTTTTTTTTGGGATGTCCCATCATTTCTATACATTCCTAAAATAGCAACTTTTAATAATGTAAAACACTATTACATCAACTACTTCCTTCCACTATCTTCATTTTATAATAATATAAACACTATTACACCCACTACTTTTGTCCACTATCACAAATCTATAATTAAATACAAATGGATCCCGCCACTTTACCCACTTTTCATCTAACTTTATTATTTTTTACACTTTTTCTTGGTCTCCGTGTGCACGACAAATGTATATAACCTTTTGAGGCGGAGGGAGTATCATTTTTGATATAATATTAATAACTGATATTTCTGATATTTTTCGGACTGTGATAATCAGAATATTAATAATCGCCCATTGACGACAAAAGTCCACGACACAAAAAGTCTTGAGTTTCACATTCACAACTTCTAGTTCTAGACCCATCACATTTCCACACTACTGCCAAAGACTAACAAACCAGTCTTCCCTTCCTCACAAGCCCACCTCACATTTTCACACTTCAACTCTTCCCCATTCAAAAGCTCTCATCTTTTTCAATTCTTGCACCTCTTCTTGATGCAAAAATGGTGAAACCCAGCTCACAATTGTGTTCTTTTCTCATCATGGTCACCTTGTTTTACACCATCAAAGTTGATTCCAAGAAGTGCCATGGTGAATGCACTGCTTTAGCTTCATACTACTTATGGGGTGGAGCAAATCTAACTCTCCTAACCGAGGCCTTCAACACAAATTATAGTAACATCATGGGTTATAATCCGCAGATATATAATTTTAACAAGATTTATAAAGGCCAGAGAGTGAATGTTCCATTTCAATGTGGGTGTTTAAGGGGTTCAGATTCTGAGTTTCTTGGTCATCAGTTTAGGTTTAAGAGTAAAACTGGGAATGCTTATGAGAGGGTTGCTGATATTGTGTATTCTAGGCTTACTAGAGTTGAATGGTTGGTTGAATTTAATGGTTTTGATGCTGATCAGTGGGTTGAAAAGAACCAAAGTTTAAATGTTCCGGTGCTATGCTCTTGCGGGAATAAGAAGGTTTCGAAGGATTATGGGTTGTTTATTACGTATCCGTTGAGGCCTGGTGAGAATTTGTCTTCGGTTGCTCAAGGGGTTGAACTTTCGGAGAAGTTGCTGATGGATTATAATCCTGGTGTGGATTTTAGTAGCGGAGAAGGCATGGTTTTTATTCCCGGAAAAGGTAATTTTTCGTATCATTTTGTGATTTGGAATTCTTACAAGTTTTATCTGATATGTAATAATATTCCTTATGCTGTACCTTTAGTTTTTGTTCCTAGCTTGTTTGCAGGGGACTTAAGGTAGTAGTGTTTCGAGGTCCTCTAGATTTTTATGTGTAAATCTTGCACCTTTGTTTTCAATAAATGGGCCGCTTGCCTTCCAACAAAATTGATGTGTTTAATTAGAAACTATAGGTTGGTAGTTAAACATTACGAAGCCCTTGTCCGGATAATTAAAACCACATTGAGTCATTGATGTTCGTTTATATTCTAAAGTTTGTGACAATTTTATGTCTATTAAATGCAGATCAAACTAGGACTTACCCTCCCTTAAAAACAAGGTAACTAAGCACTTGTTGTTATTCAGGATTTTAATATCACTTTTTTTCTTTTAATTATACCTAATCTTCCTTGTCTGATTCTGCAGATCGAGTGGTTGGTACTTCGCCTTTGACTATATTATATACTTCGGAGGGTAGATTTTGGAATCCACCGTTTTTTCACGTCTGTCTTAATCTTACAGTCTTATAAACAATTTGGGCAGGACTACGTGGTGAAGTCATTGCAGGCCTATCCGTTGCAGGTGCTACTGTGACTCTTGCTCTGGCTGCTTGTTTCTACTTTGGTGTCTACAGACGCAAAAATTCTAATGAAAGTTCATTTAGCCCAACAAGTTATGATGGTCACCCGATAGAGAATAAAATTGGTAATTGTTTAGTTTAATAAATTAAGAGTGATGTATATGAAGTTATATATTATCACTCTATCATTCTTTCCATTCTTTTATTAAACAGATAATATTGCAATATATCTTGATTGGAAGTTAAATACACAGCTTAGTAACTCAAACTCACTGGGAAAATCATGTCGGAGGTATCTATATAATCTCTTGTTTATTGTTGTCAACAGGTTCTGGAATTGACTTGCAGAAAAATCTAGGCTCTCGTCCTTACGGAGGTGATGTTTCGCCAAAGCTTACGGGTATCACCGTGGACAAATCATTGGAATTCACATATAATGAACTTGCTGAAGCCACCAGCAACTTCAGCCTGGCCAATAAGATTGGTCAAGGAGGGTTTGGTTCTGTTTATTATGCAGAGCTAAGAGGAGAGGTCAGTACCTATGCAATTAAATCATAAGATATTCTGTCTGAATTGGAAAAAGGATTGTGTATTTAACCAAAAAAAGAAAAAGAAAAATCTGAATTGGAAGAAGGAATGTCTGACTGACTAATGAAGTTCTAAAAGTCTTTTCAGTACAAAATAAAATGTTACCTTATTATTTCTGATATTTGCAAGATAACTAGTGATGCAAAATACTAACTAAATTTTTTGGTTTGACTTTTGGATCATTTATGTTGATGAACTCATGTTCTGCACACTATCTAGTTAAGTTTATCTACATTTGTATATAACTTGCAGAAGGTTGCAATCAAAAAGATGGATATGCAAGCTTCAAAAGTATTTCTGGCTGAATTGAAGGTTCTAACAAATGTTCATCACGTGAACTTGGTACTGTTAACCAACTTTCGAATGCTTAATGCTGCATACATGTATAGCGTACATTTTGTCGTTAGTCATTGTATGTCAAAGAAACATGCTAAATGTAACATCTCATCTTCAAGATCACACTGCATTATGTAACTCCTTCTACTGAAACCTACATCTCGAACTAGGCATAACTTTAAACCTTATAAAAGACATACATCATAAGAAAAAATATTTGAAAACAATCTGCAAAACATGGTGACTTTACTATATAAACCATGAAGGGGACTTGTTTGCATGATTTGATATTTATATTTGGTGTCCCTGATGCTCTTCGAATGCAGTTCGATCTAGCAATTATAGTGGAAAAAGTATAATAGCTTGTTAAAAGCATGTTTTTAAGTATATCATAATACTAAAATGTATATCTTAAGGTCATGGAAGGTTTCACGACTGTTCTTATCTCCCATCTTAAGAAAATAAATACTCTTATCAAGTGCAGGTGCGTTTAATTGGATATTCTGTTGAGACTTCCTTGATAATAGTCTATGAGTTCATCGAGAATGGAAACTTATGCCAGCATCTGCGTGGTTTTTCAGGTTCATATAAGAAATCTACTCTGGTACCAAAAATTTCTTTTACCAGCCATACAAGTCTAACCATTACTAAAATACGTGTTGTTGCAGAAAAGGAGCCATTATCATGGTCTACCAGGCTGCAAATTGCACTCGATTCAGCTAGAGGACTAGAATATATCCACGAGCACACCAATCCCGCCTACATTCATCGTGACATCAAGTCCCCTAACATTTTGCTAGACAAAAATTTACATGCAAAGGTTAATTATACTAGATTAATAGATGGGAAAAAAGTTGTTGGTCGTTTTTTTGACTAGACAGTCTAATTTTACAGGTTGCTGATTTTGGGTTGACAAAACTTGTAGAAGTCGGGACTGGTTCCTTGCAAACTCAACTTGTGGGTACTTTTGGGTACATGCCTCCTGAGTAAGATACTCTTTCCACTTTTCATTACATTTATCACTTATACATCTCTGACCAAGCATTCTTCCTTCAGAAGACTATTTCATTTTTCTCCGTATGAGTAAAGAATGTTTCTGCAGATATGCTCAGTATGGAGAGGTTTCGACTAAGATAGATGTCTATGCTTTTGGAGTTGTATTTTATGAACTGATATCTGCAAGAGAAGCCATTGGCAAGTCTGGTGAAGTTTCTACCGGAACACTGGGAATTGTTGCTATGGTTACTTCTCATTTCCTCCATTTTTGTGATTACAAATTTTGTGCTGCCCTTTTATGTTTCTCCTATTATAAATTTTACCATTATCAGGTGGTTATATTTTATTTTTTTCAATACTGGTATATATAATACAGTTTGAAGAGGTTATGAACCAGCCTGACCCCAGCACAGATCTCCGCAAATTGGTTGATCCCAGGCTTGGTGAGGACTACCCCATCGACTCAGTTTGCAAGGTAAAAGAACTCTTTCTAGTCAATACAAAATTACAAATTCACGTGATCTTGCTGATTGCAGCTCTGCCTCTTATTTCCAGATAGCGCAACTTGCAAAAGCTTGTACACAACAAAATCATGTACTAAGGCCAAGCATGAGATCAGTTGTCGTTGCACTCATGTCACTTATATCTGGAACTGGAAACTGGCATGTCAGTTCATCAGATAAGGATCGAGATCTTGTAAATCTAATGTCTGGAAGATAGCTTATCACTGGATCGTCATGTGCATTGCATTCCTGCTTAGATTACCAAGCATTATACGTCCGAAACTCTGATGCTGAGAGCTTGTAGAAGGCCTTAAATATAGTCATTTCCCCAGAAGTGCAGACTTTGGAACTGAAATGCTTGGTTGTGTTTAGAGAAAAGCAAGTAATCAGAGTTTAGACAATGTAGGTGTAAATATTAATCTATCACCAGCTGCACGAATTATAATGGCTATCGCCAGTTATACCTGTTTGGACAAAAGTTTTGACATTGATGAATGTAATGGCCCAAAAACCTAGTATTCTTTAACAATGAATACATAAGTTGTAAGGTGATTTATGTTAAATCTGTGCCATACAGGCATGTCTGCCCTTGTATCATGAAAATAAGAACTTATTTTGGGAGAGAAATTCATTAAATTATAATACTTTTAGTATCAAGTGTTTAACACGAAATAAGACATTTATCTCTAGAAAAAAATATATATATTTATATATTTTTTTCAGAAATAAATGATTAATTTATGAAAATAAAAATAGTCAAAAATTAATTAGTTAAATATTTTTTAGATTTATGCATTTTCGACATGATTGTAGAAATCAGGAATTCGAACTAATCATAAAACTCATGAATTCAGGTTTTGTCGGAGATTCATCATTGATTTTTTCGATAAATCGGTGATATTCAGTCAAATCAGAGTGTCGTCGATAAATAGAAAAGGGTATTTTTTTAAATTAATCAAATTTTTTTCAATAAATGAGAGATTTTTAAGACAATAATTTATTTATCGACAATATAATCATAAACTTTCGGTAATTTTTTTGTTTTTTTGTCAGGATCGAACTCAGGACCGACACATGGATAAAAAAAAAAAAAAAAGGAAAGAAAAGCTACTCCAAACCGGGTCATCTCCAGGCCCTAAAGGCTAAAGTACTTGTGCATTCAAGCCATGTTGAATATTTGTGTAAGTTTTAACATAATTTTCCGTATTAATTTGAGCGTGAACAATGAAATAGAGTAATATTATTGGGATTGTACTGTTCACCTGCCAAACATGTACTAATAATCACAAATCTGAGCCACAAGGTGATAATCTTATCCACCAGATTCTGTGACAACAAAAGCAGAAGCATCAGTCCTACCGACACACCCTTCAATTATTTCATTCTTGGTTTAAATTCGGTTGGAATAGTTCCACAAGACAAAACTGGATTTTGTAATCTTGCCTTTGCGCATAATATATATTTTAAAAATATATGTAAGAAATCAAATCGACTATTATTTTGAAACGGAAAGAGAATATTATAACAATCATTTTATTACACTCGAGCCATATCTCCGGTTATAGAAAAATGACTCCAGATCTCACATGTTCGGTAAGTAATGTCCTAAATAACAGATTAGAAAAAAATGTCCCAAATACCGGTGATAATTTAGATTTTCAATTTGAGATGAAAACGTTAGATCATGTAGCGTTTTACTGTTTTAACCTCAGCAAAACGCTACACGGCATAAATGATGGATATAATAACAGTCAAGCCAACACCTATCAGTTAAAAGTACTCCCTATGTCCCTCTGGTTAGTTTATCCGGGAGATGAGAGTTTGACACGCATTTTAATGCTACTTGAAAACATAGTTTATGAACTTATTTTTTAATTTTTTTCTTTTGAACAAAAATTTGATGTTTGAATTTTTATACACAAAAAGAAAATCTTAAATATAAGTTATGAAATTATATTTTAAAAGAGTCTTAAAATATTGTCAAGCAGTGAAAAAAATCATAAAAAAAATGAGAGGGACGGATGGAGCATGTTAGTACCTCAAAACGTTATAACAGAGCTTGTTACACCTTTAGTAAATGAGGTCGTTACAACAGCCTTTGTTGTTATTATTACTTGTGCTGTATTGTCATTATTATTGCTCAAAAATATCTCTCCTAATCTCTCCACTCCACACTCTCATTTTATCATTACCACTGCTTCAACATCTTCTTAGCTTCTCAAACAGTTACAGACTGTACTTACTGACATTTACACACACATGCATATATTCACCATAGTTGAGACCTTTCTGCTATAACTATCTACTGGGGTCTTGATCACTTTCACTCAGGAAGCTCAGGAGTGTAGCATTTATTAAGAAACTGTATGAGTACTCAGTTTCTTAAACTGTTATCTTTATTCTCTTTCTATTTGTGTTTAGTACATGAAAGTTCTGATCTTTGTCTTTTAAAGTCATGGGGTTAATTTTAATTTTTACATGCATGGGTTTTTTTATTACTACTTAAGAATTCAGAGCTCATGAGACTGACTGTTATTATTGTAATTAAGGCTAACCCTTGATTTAATTTACAGTTATGAGTGCATCTGTGCATTTTCAGCTACTTTTATGTTTATTCTAGTTTTGCTTTTTTGCCATTTAAGAGAGCAAAGAAATTGCCTGATCTAATCTGTATTATAGGACCTCAGTGCCTTTTGAAGAGGTATGGCTTGAGTGATGTTGGAAGCTCTTTATGGTGTGATCTTGCTATTTGTGATTCGAAATTGGAGTTGCCTTTTATTTACATGGTTTAATCAATTGAAGTTGTCAGTTGGGTTGGTGTAGATTAGTTTCTGGTATTTAATGCACTTTTGATTTGGTATGGGAATTGAAGCATGATCTATATCACTATATGTTCTGGATAGGAAAATTGGGGTTCACATATACGAAAGTTTTAGCCTTTAAATTTTCTTGTACTTTTTAGGTTTTCTCACTAGTTGATATTGTTTGCTGCTTTTCTGCTTTGTTCGTGATTATTAATAGCAACGGGAGAATTCAGAGTTTATTTAGAAGAACCAGATCCAGATGGCTACATTTGGGGATATTGGACTTGCGGCAGCTATCAATATCATCACTGCGCTGATCTTTCTCATAGCTTTTGCCATACTAAGACTTCAACCTTTCAACGATAGAGTTTATTTTCCGAAATGGTATCTTAAGAAATTAAGAGAAAGTCCATCAAGGTCTGGGACATTTGTTAGCAAGTTTGTGAATTTAGATATCAAATCATATGTCAAGTTTCTCAAGTGGATGCCTGATGCATTCCAAATGCCAGAACTCGAGCTTATTGACCATGCAGGATTGGATTCTGTTGTGTACTTAAGGATTTACTTGCTTGGGTATGTAACCTCAGTCCTTTTTTAATCTAGCATCACTTGTTTGGATCTGAAATTTGAGATACTTGATTGATAATCTTTTTAATGGTATGATAACAATGAAATCCTTTTTTGGGCTATTCGGTGGTGTGGCCTAAATTATCTGCCAGCATGTCATATAGACAGTTTCTCATGATTCACATCAGAAACATGATCCCATATATTAACATACATAGAGGTATATAGTACTTTGGTGTTTGTCAATATTTGCATTCCTTTGCTCATGTCGAATCATAATTTATGGAGTATTTTTTGACACTGACATGATATATTAGCATTCAGCAACCAACTGAATTTCAAGGTTCACATAGTGCATAATATGTAACCAGTTGGACTTGAATCTGTAGTTTGTACCCTTACAACACAAAAACTTGTTCATAAATTCAATTACTAATATCTGCTGCATTTGTTACATAGTCTAAATTTTTAAGTCTCGTGCATAGGCATGGTTAACTGTCTAATGACTTGGTTGCTTATGTACCTGGATTGTTTCCTATGTTGCTGCTCAACTATTTTTGTTGATATAATTTTATTTGATTATTTTGCACTTCTAATGCAGGCTCAAAATATTTTTCCCAATAATGTTGCTGGCATGGGCTATCCTTGTCCCAGTCAATGTTACAAATGACACTTTAGAGAATACCAAAGGAGTAACATTCAGCAATATTGATAAACTTTCTATTTCAAACATCCCGCTAGGGTCAGACAGGTAAAAACATAGTCTGTTTTAAGCATAATATATGAATTGTACCATTATTACATTGTGTAGTTTTTGGACTGTCTTATCATATATGCGGTGCTTTCACTTCATATTTTCAATTGCATCTGCTATTGTATGCTAGGAATGTAATTTAAATAAGCTTACATATTTAGAGTCTCCGAGCATTCTAATTTCCTATTAGGTTTCTTAAATTCCTTGTAATAGCTATGGCTGTACTGTTATTATAAAATGAAACTGTTGTAAGACCCTCCTCTTCTGTATTTCTGTCAATTTGCTTATACATCTGGAACTCTGCACAATGAGTTGGTATACATGTTAGCATTTATGGCACATATGAACTGCTGTAATACACTTCTGCCATTACTATAATATATGAAATTGGATCCTTCCTCCTTTTTCCTTCTTTCTTTCAAAAATATTAATTTAGATTATAGATCAAGAACTTAACTGCTTGGAGGGTGAGAACTGAGAATGATACTCATTTAATGTTTGCAGGTTTTGGACTCATATAGTGATGGCCTATGCCTTCACATTCTGGACCTGTTATGTGCTAAAAATGGAGTATGAGAAAATTCAGGACATGCGATTGCACTTTCTGGCATCAGAAAAGCGCAGACCAGATCAGTTTACAGTATGATGCACTTCACTGAAATAATCATCGTTCATCATTCCAAGTAACTTGATAATAACCAAGCTAGTGTTTTCTCAATCTGAAATAAATTGTAAAAGAATTGTGACTGTTATTAACAAGACTGCTGCAAGTTGTAGATAGTTTCTGCTCTGTGATTTTTCTAGCAAATCACTGTTAATATTAATTCAAAATGTATTCTTTTTCTATGCATGATGGTTATTACTTGCCTTTTATGTGAGGGCATGATCCTTGTAATTAGAGCTAGAAGGTTGTAACTGAAGTGGAGCTAGAAATTTAAAAAGTTAGAGCAAGTCCAGAGATATAGTAATTGGAAATACGCTTCAGCACACTACTTTTGATCAGATCAGCCTTTGGTTGTGATTTCACAAGACCTCGTTATCTAGCAAAAGATAGTATGATCTCTCATGTGGAACTGGTGCACCGTTGGGTGCCTGTGTTTTATATATTGATATATACTGTATGGAGGTTCAAGGTTTGGTGACTAAGAATTTATAATCTTAGGAATCTTCATGCGCCACATGATTTTTTATAGTTCGCAGCTTCTGTAAACATTGGACAAGATACTATTATTCTCTATGATTTTACATGTGTTCATATAGTGTATGTGATAATTACATCTCTTTGGAATATACTTTGTTGATAACTTGATGTTTTTGTAAGGGAACTAGCTAACTATATGTTTCTTAACTCTTAATTTCCGCTCTGATTGTTCTCAGGTTCTTGTAAAGAATGTACCACCAGATTCTGATGAATCGGTGAGCGAGCTTGTTGAGCACTTTTTCTTGGTCAACCATCCTGACCACTATCTCACTCATCAGGTTGGATGATACCGTCATTAGCGAAGAAAGATTCTACGTGTAAGTTATCACATGCTGGTCTAAGTACTGAAACTCTATGCAGGTTGTGTGCAATGCAAATAAACTGGCTGAACTAGTTGAAAAAAGAAAAAAAATGCGGAATTGGCTCGACTACTACCAAATAAAGTATTCTAGAAATCAATCAAAACGTCCCATGAAGAAGGTAAATTTCTGTACTGAGAGTCTGAGATGCCTATGAAGGACTATATTACATTGTACTGTAGTATAGTTTTAGTTACAGGGCTGAAGTATGCTAATTAGCTTAAAAAATTGTTCATATATCTTTTATGGAGTAGAGGTGCATAATATTTAACGAAGTGCAATGCTTCTCTGGTGTTGACAGACTGGTTTTCTAGGACTTTGGGGAGCAAAAGTGGATTCAATTGACTACTACACCTCAAAAATAGAGAAATTGTCTAAAGAAGTAAGTATTTATTCTTATTTTTATTATGATTAATATAAATTTGCTCTTTTACCTTCGGGAAAGTATGTGAACAACGAAGCCGCTGCATCTTGCATTATTGAAACTTAAAAATTGTTCAACAAGTTCAAAATGATACAAGTTTTATTGTTAAAAAGTGCCTAAAGTAGGGTCTCCACAATTCTAAAACGTAAGTGCCTAAAGTAAGGCCCAATATTAAAACGTATTTTCTCATTTAAGTCTATATAGGCTTGGTGTAACGCTACTTGTTCAGAAGAAAGTTTGTGATCTATTTTTCTTACTTTCTACAATTTTGGGAGTGTCATTTATCTTGGAGCTTCTCAATGTATTTCCTTTTAGTTTAAGAAATTATTCATTAGTATTCCGATGTCCCTAAGATTCTTGATATGCATTACAAGAATATAATTTATATTTTTGTCCATTTAAAATTTAGATAGCTGCAGAGCGAGAAAGTGTAACAAATGATCCTAAGGCTATTATGCCAGCAGCATTTGTCTCCTTCAAAACTCGTTGGGCTGCTGCAGTCTGTGCCCAGACGCAACAATGTAGAAATCCAGTTATGTGGTTAACAGAGTGGGCTGCAGAGCCTCGTGATGTATATTGGCCAAACCTGGCAGTTCCGTATGTTCAATTGACTGTTAACAGACTAATAGTTGCAGTTGCGTTCTTTTTCTTGACATTCTTCTTCATGATCCCTATAGCCATGGTGCAATCACTTGCAAATATTGAGGGTATTGAGAAAGCAGCACCATTTTTGAAGCCTGTAATTGAAGCGTAAGTTTCGTAATACCTTTTCCAAATGTAAACTAGTTCTTTAGATTTTTTAGCATCGAGATGTAAATATTACTGAATGTTCTCTGCCTTTCAACAAATAAAAATTGCATGTAGTGATCGAGGTGTCTTACCTCTGAAGCAAACAAATTTTCCAAAGAAAAAGTTGTATTGCCAGTTTTCTAAAGTATAGGTAATAAAGTGCAATTGGTCCGAAGTAAAGGGATGTGTTTTGCAATTAACTCTATAATAAACGCAATCTCAACCAGTGCTTAGTCTAATCAAATAAAATTTTTAAGTTGTTCCATGTAATTTTGTCTTAGTTTATTGGTTATGGGAATGAGGAACACAAAATTTGATCGTGAATGTAGTTCTGCTAATGGGAAGTTTCCTGTGCAGCGATTTTATCAAGTCATTTATACAAGGTTTTCTACCTGGGATAGCATTGAAGATCTTCCTTATACTCTTACCAACTATATTGATGATAATGTCCAAGTTTGAAGGATGGCTGAGTATTTCCGCTTTAGAGAGGAGATCCGCGTCCAGATTCTATATGTTTAACTTTGTAAATGTTTTCCTTGGGAGCATAGTTGCAGGAGCTGCATTTGAACAGCTACATACTTTTATTCATCAGTCAGCACAAGAGTAAGTCTCGTTCATGAGTAAATAATTCAGTAAATATGTCTTATGCTTTGGTCCTTATCTGGTATTGGCTGTCACGTGCTACATATTCACCTGATGTTTTTCTATCATATTAACTACTTGGTTCCATGGTCGTTTCATATTACTCCACTGTAGTTTATGTCATCAGTAATGGCAGATTGTTAAACTTGAGCTTCTAGGGACTGAAAGGTGCTTGGTTTTGCAGTATCCCTACAACCATCGGTGTGGCTATCCCTATGAAAGCAACTTTCTTCATAACATACATAATGGTTGATGGATGGGCTGGTCTAGCTGGAGAGATATTAAGGTTAAAACCCCTGATATTCTACCACTTAAAGAACACCTTCTTAGTGAAAACTGAAAAGGATCGAGAGGAGGCAATGGATCCCGGAAGTCTGGGTTTCGACACTGGGGAACCTCAAATACAGTTGTACTTTCTAATAGGCCTTGTCTATGCCGTTGTTACCCCACTGCTGCTCCCTTTTATACTGATTTTCTTTGCCTTCGCGTTTGTTGTATTTCGTCATCAGGTAAGAAAATTTGCACTATTATTTATCATGTTGGATTGCAACTACTCTTTAAGTTATATTGCGTATGCCATGTGCAATTTTTAATATAAAATGACCTCAGTTTGATTACTGAAGTATGTCATCACACCCTTCTTTAAATCCATTAGCTTTCCCAATTAAAATTTGTTTACTTTTGTAGATCATAAATGTCTACAACCAAGAGTATGAAAGTGCTGGGGCATTTTGGCCTGATGTCCACGGACGTATAATTGGTGCATTAGTAATCTCCCAACTCCTCTTTATGGGCTTATTGAGTACCAAAGAAAAAGCTCAATCAACACCAGTTCTCATCGTGCTTCCCGTTCTTACCATATGGTTCCATCGGTACTGCAAAGGTCGCTACGAACCTGCATTCGTCAAGTACCCATTGCAGGTATCTATGACTGGTTTTCTGTCCACGTATATATATTAGATAACATCTTTGCGCTTAACTTTACAGACTAGTATGAGACAGCATACGTTTAAATTATGTCCTTTATTCTTATTTAATAATGACTCTCTAAGAGAGCATGCTCAAAAGATACTAAAACAAGTAAATTCAACTCCTAAGCTACTTGTCCAAATTTTCCATCAAGGCTTTTCAGCTGACTCGAGTAAAGTTAGAAAAAGTAAACGTGGCACCTTTGGTAGCATAACAACTATTGATTTTTGTTGCAAGGACTATATGGTTTGCTTACCTAGCATTAATAATAGTTACTTCATGTTTTTGTCTGTGATTGCATAATTCTGTGAGTTTGTATTTGTGGATTCATGGTACTTGATATAAATTTCCTGGCTCTTATCGAATTCCATGTTGACAGTTATGTTAAAAAATAGAATTCATCTCTGCCAACTGGTTTTATCGATCTTATATCTGAAGTATTACACTTTCTCCCCATTCAGCACAGAATGTATTTGCGCCGAATTACCATCTTTTAAAATCTCATTCTGGATCCTCACACTTAAATTTGGAGCCGAAAATGTATTTACTTGTTTGACTGCAACACTGCAAGTCATTTGTGTTAAAATAAACTTGGACTTCAGTTCTCAGATTGCATAATTGTTTTCTTGGTTATGTGCTGGATCTTAGGAAGCCATGATGAAAGATACTTTGGAGCGAGCAAGGGAGCCAAATCTGAACTTAAAGGGCTACCTTCAGAATGCTTACATCCACCCCGTTTTCAAATCTTGTGATGATTCAGACTCGGATGATGACATGATTGAAGTGCATGAGAAATGGGAGCAAGAGCTGGTGCCTACAAAACGACAGTCACGAAGAAATACACCAGCTCCAAGCAAGATGAGTGGTGGTTCTTCCCCATCCATGCATGAGGTTTTTCCTGAATATTCCAAACCTTAATTTTTGGTGCACTTTGCATGGATTGTAAAGAAGTGAAGGCGCGCAACAATGTGGCACAATATTAGCCTACTGTGAAAATGTATCTTGGCTCTGTCCTATACCTCGTGATATAGATGTAAATCTTTCAATTAAAATGTAGAAAATCTAGAGGCAAACTCCCACTTAACTGTATCTAATGTTAAAGATTTGTAGCCCCTGTTAAAGACCTTTTCCCTTACTTCTTGTGAACTTAAGTGAGCCTTTTCCCTGTTTAAGCCTCAGAGTGAGATGTAAATAGAACTTATCAGCCAAGAGCTCGCCAAATTATTGACTATGGCTATGTCATAGTGAAAGATCTCCAAAAAACGAATTTAACAACAATGATAAGAAAGTCATAGACTTTCATCTATGTTTACTATTTGTACTGGTTCTAGACTTTGAAAGAACGATGGCAGAGCAGCCTTCCTGTTCGGAAAAAAGACAAATAGGCCTTAATGTCATCTTCTGAAAGAATATTTTAACTTCAAAACGCAACTCGTGTTATGTTTTCAGCTCAAAATATGACTTGTTGACATATAACTTAAAACATTTTGAACTTCACAAAATTTATCTCAATCATATTTATAGCTCAACTAGAGTATATGATCAAAATTGATCTTCTCACGATTTCTCTTTATAGCTTAAATTTCCGTGAAGAGAATTTCTTTATTTTTTATACTTAAATTTTAGGTGACATAAAAACTTATTATAACACACATGAATTGTCAGCGATAATTGCTATATTAAAAAGATATAAAAATATAACATACGACTTATCAGTGATAAATCGTCATATTAGAAAGATATAAAAATATAACATATGACTTGTCAGTGATAAATTATCATATTACAAAGATATAAAAATATAACATAATCAGTAGGATGAAATTAACAAATTTAAAAGTTTTTTGATAGATAATGTTTGAAATAAAATCAAATAATAACAAATTGCATAATTTTGATTCTCATATAAATAAACAAATAATCCCAAACAATTTTTATAATATTATTATTTCTAAAATTGACATGGAGCACACCTACATGGAAATAGAGCATAAGTGAGGTATCAAGTTGCATTTTTGGCAAGTATATAAGCCGAGATCTACAGCGAGTCAAGCGAGACGCACAGCAGCTTAACTCAGCTCCAACTCAACACATACATACATTTTATATTGTGTCTCTGTTCGTGTGTGATCTATCGTAACGTAATTCTCTCTCATTCTCTTACATTTCCTATCAGGTACGTCTCGATTTTCGTGCCATTTCCAATTCCGCGTTTCACGCTTATGATTTTATGTACGATTAATTTGATTTTGTTGTTATATGATTATCTCGTTGATTTCGATGTTGTTTAATGACACTCTGATGAATGTTTTGATTCAGTGGATTGTTAATTACTGTTTGATCTGGTAATTGATTGTTTTTTAACTGAGATTGTGAGTGTTGTAGAATTGTAATTTATTTGTGTGTGTGGAATTGAATTTAGGGTTTTAGTTGATCGTGTAAGTTGATAGAGGGGTTCAGGAGTGTTTAATTTATGAGACGGTGAGTAGCATTGTTTCGTGTATAAAGTTTATTGGTTGATTGGATTGTGTAGTTGAGTTTTGTTTTTTGTGCAGGTATTGAGGGCGGAAATACGGGGTTTGGGGATTCTTTGGTTGTGTGATTGAATATGAGTTTTCAGGTTAATAATAATAATAGGCCTCCATTTCCACCGCCTTTTGCTCAGCAAGGTCAACCTGGGTCACGACCTGGCCCACCGCCGCCAGGTGTGGTTCCAAGGGGTCCTCCTGGTGGGCCTCCTCAAGGTGCATTGGGTCCTCCAAATGTAGGGCCGAATAGGCCTAATGGTCCTGCTCCGTCTTTTGGAGTTAGGCCTCCACCTCCGGGTGCTTTTGGTTCTGCTGGCAATGCGCCTCCACCTCCGGGTCCTTTCGCTTCATCTGGCAATGCACCTCCGGGTAATCGCCCTGGTCCGTTTCAGTCTGCACCTATGACTGCAGGTCAAGTTCCATCAGGACCCCCACCATCTAGTGGTGCTCCAAGTCCGTTTAGTAACGGACCACCTTCAGCAGGTATGCAAGGTGGACCTCGGTTTCCTTCTCCCGGGGGTATGCTACGGCCTGTTAATGGACCACCTCCTCCATCATCTATGTCAACAACTCAGGGAATACGCCCTTTTGGTGGAAGTCTATCCGCTGGTTCCTTACCTGGTCTTGTACAACAGGCACCACCGTTTGCAGGACCTCCTATGGGTGGGCCGCCTCTAGGTCCACAGACATTTTCCGCTCCACCTCAAGGACCTCAGTTTCCGGTTTCTCCTTTCGGGTCTCAGCCATGGTCCATGCAACAACGGCAGGTAAGGTTTGCAAATTACATATTCAATGTGTCTAATCTATTTACAGTTACAAATCTATATACTGTTTTGGGTAAGTCAATCATGGTTGCTGGAGTTGCTTTTTTTAGTTTTTTTATTGCTAAATGCTGGAGTTGCTTTTTATATGTGCTAAAATTTTGTATTATGCCAGTCGCTGTTTCGTACTGTTTCGGATTGCATTACCTATTTGACTTTTAAGAATATGAAATGGAGCAGTTATTATGCATCCTTTGTATCTGTAGATGATGTATGGTCTTATTTTTATTTCTAGTGTCCCCCATATTGGTATTTTCTTTAAGCTGACTTGAATTAATTCTCCTGCATCTTCGGGGAATCTGCGCCTGCTCTATTTATAGGTTTCCGTATGTTTATAGGTTCCGGAGGGATGACTATCAGTAAGTTTGTCTGAACATGTATGCTATGAATTGTTTTTTCTTGTGGACAGGGTCCAGCTCAGTTTTTTTCAGAGAGACGAGAGTATAACTTATATATCTCATTTTTTTGTAGTACAGGGTACTTTACCTTGCACAATTTTCTGTTGGACTTTTCGTGGTGCTTTCAAATATAATTTTTGCTTGTCTTTGACTTCTTGTAGAGGTTCCAGGGCTTCTCTCTTTGGAACAATTTTATTGGTGCTTTTGTTCCTCCTTAATTAATCATTTGCCCCTATTGTTCATATGAATTTCAAGGACAGTCTGTATACACATTTTATCCTGTAAAGAATTATATAATGTTATTAAAATTTAATGGTTTAACATAAAAGAGAACACATTATACCCTCCTTTAGTTTTCAAGATGATCAGTTGATTACATTTATGTACTGTACAGCTTCATAAAATTAATTATGTTAAAACATTGAACTTTTTTAATTTATATTTCCTTTACTAATTCTCTATCATTTGAGTTTTAATATAGTCTTTTATTCAGGTTACACCACCTCCAACAGTTCCTGGTTCTGCTCCACCCCCAAGGATGTATAATATGCCTGGTCTAGAATCTACTGCTTCCATATCACCTGCCATGAGTCAAGGACCTTCTAAAATTGATCCTAATCAAATTCCGCGTCCTATTCCAAGTTCATCGATTGTTTTGCATGAAACACGTCAGGGAAATCAGGCAAATCCTCCTCCGGTAATGTATTTGAGTATCTGAACCTTCAACTAAAATGAATAAATGCTAAGTGTAGTTTGTGAGTTTTTCTATTTAAATCATGTACTAGAGTTTTCAGTTTTTATGGCTTTCTGTCTTTAAATTACATTTCCTTTTAGCAGTTTTAGTATATACCAATTACATGTTGAATCGTTTGCGCTTTCTTTATATGTCTTTATTTAATGTTTGCTTGTCTTTACTTGAAGCCTGCTACCACCGAGTACATTGTCAGGGACACTGGAAACTGCAGTCCGCGGTACATGAGATGCACAATCAATCAGGTACCCATCTTAATGTAAAATCCAGATTCACTCTGAGTCTGACATATTATAGTGTTTCTCAAATTAATAATCAATTCTCCATTGTTGTTTACACAGATTCCTTGCACCAATGATCTTCAAGGAACATCTGGGATGCAGTTGGCCTTGTTGGTTCAGCCCTTGGCACTTCCTCATCCTTCTGAGGATCCCATACAAGTATGCACTGATTAATTTTCTGTTTATCTTAATTTTTAGTATAGTGCGGTGTTGTGAAACATTAAGAATTTAATAGGGTGTTAATAGATGTCCTAAAGAGCTGGAAAGTTCTGGTGCAAGTTATTTTTTGATTGTATTCCCAGAAATAAATTTAGGTCTAAATTAGTAAATATGTATCTTTTGAGAAATTCAATACGCCTTGAGATCTCAAAATTGGTGGTTCCAATTCCATACATGGGATTCCGAATTCTACTATGTTATATGTTTTGGTTGTTCTCTCACCCACATGTAAGCAAATATTATTAACTATGCATGCATATTAATATGCAGATAAAATATATTGATAGCTGTTTCTCCTTAATTATGTTCTCAAGCCTTTACTATATTGCATGAATAGCTAAGCGGAGATAAAAACATGTATAATGTATTCATCATAGAATCAGATACTAAAGTTCCCATAGTTAGTTCTGAGTTTCTTTTAGGTAGAGCTTTGTTATGAGACTTTAGCTAACTTAGGGTTTTGAGTACTAAAGGAAAAGGGAAACAATCTTCGGAAGGAGACAGTTTCGGGAGTGTGGCTGAGTTTGTCTTGCTGCAGTGTTTTATAATTAATGCCAATGCCTTCCTTGTGTGTGTGTGTCTGTCGACCAAGGTTATTATGTCATGGCCAGCCGTGACTTCAGTAAACCTCTGGGATGATATATTAATATGGCTCCCATCGTGGAGTCCATAATGTCTATATGGTAATGTTAATCAGTAATTATTGTAGTAGGCAGTCAAAGTATTGTAAATTTGAGCCAAAAAGTATTGTTTGAGACGGATGCAGGGATTATATAATATAATATTTGTAGGGGTGTGAGTCTATAACATAGGTTATATAATTGTGAATTACCTGATTGAAAATTCTTATGACTTAAGAACTATAGAATATATTACAAAAGTTAATAAAGTTATGTTTGCATATTATGATATGTATTGCTTATATGTTGAACTTTTGAATTTCAAATAAATGAAATAATAATAAATATGCAGTAATACTATTCATATACTAAAGTCCGCGACAAGTTGTTTCATTGCAAAGTTTTTCACAGGAGCTATAGAAGGCATCCAACCATATCTTTTCTTTTATTTAAAATGCAAATGTTATGCTAATATATGTTCTCTTAGTGCAGCTTAATTGGTAGTTTCTTTTAGTTGACTGTATCTTTTGCTCATATACTCCCTCCGTCCCAATAGGTTATATACATTTGGTGTAGACACGGAGACCAAGAAAAAGTGTAAAAAATGAGTAAAGTTAGATGAAAAGTGGGTAAAGTGGCGGGACCCATTTGTATTTAACTATAGATTTGTGATAGTGGAGGAAAGTAGTGGGTGTAATAATGTTTATATTATTATAAAATGAAGATAGTGGAAAAAAGTAGTTGGTGTAATAGTGTTTTACATTATTAAAAGTTGTTATTTTATGAATGTATAGAAATAATGGGACATCCCAAAGAGGAAACTGTATAGAAATGACTGGGACGGAGGGAGTAGCTTCTTAGCTTGTCAAGTAGCTTGTCGCAGGGCATGCCTCTAGCTTTTGTGTTTTTTTTTTTTTTGGTTTTACATTGGTATATAATTTTCTATTTGGCAAAACAAATAATTAATCAGATAATTTGTGAAATACTCTATTCAAAATGATATACAATCAGATATTATATATACTAGCCTTAAACCCGTGCAAATCACGGGCGACTATATATTTCAAAATTTATTATTTATAATTGTATTTTATTATTTGTTTAATATTATTAGATGTCATAAATTTTTTTGACCGGGTAATTCTATGATAATGAATTGAAATTTGGTTAAATCATATGAACCGTTTGATTATATTTCCACTTACAAATTTAGTTTTTATAATATTTTTTATATTGTAAATCGATAGTAAAAATAATAAATATTTTTATTATCTATTAAAAAGATTCACATTTATTTATATAATTTTTTTTATTTTATTTCCAATTTGTCTTTGACGTATTTTATAATATTAATATATCTTAATGATAGTGAGCTACCTTTTTATATTTTTTAACTAATTATAAATTATATTTAAAAGGATAATGGTGGAATTTTTGTCTTGTAGTACATCACAAGTGTTTGTAATTAAAACTATATAAAACTGTTTAATGATGTAAGGGTAAGAGAACTCTAGGTGTTGCAGACTTGTAGTTATAAAGGGACATGATCAAACCAAACAAACATAACCAAAATTTTGGACTACAACCCCATGTTGGCTTATTATAGTATAGTATAGATAGGGTAATATTGTATATATGTTACCATAAAAAATTTAGATTCCCTCATATCTAGTCACTATTGTGTCATACATTCTTCTTGCAACATAAATTTTTCCAGTAAACGATTCCTGACCATATTAATGCTAAATCGATACTGAATCCGTCCAAACAGCGATTAAATTTTGATTAATTGCTGACTTTTAGTACACCGGAATAAGTTGTGGTTAAAATTAGCCAAATTATTGGAATCAATTTATAGGTTTAAAATTATTTCGTTAAAATAGGTCTTTTAAATAAGTAGGTTCTATAGATGTTTTTTAATTAGAATAGTTATATGTATCTTAACTAGAATAGGTTCTTAAAATAGTTAGGCTCGTTAATATAACTAGGCCTTACAAGTGTGTTTAAATTAGAATAGCGATACAGTTTTGATTTTAACAGTCTTACAATAGACAGGCCTGTTAAAGTAAGTTTTTAAAATAGATATGCCTGTATATAGGCTAAAAAACCAAGCAACCGACTACCAAATGTAGGTATATATTATCATATTTAAGTAATAGATTAGGATTTTGCAACAAAGATTGTGGTGTCGCTGCAGTTTGATGTGTGCCTGGATGCTGTATTGTACATATGGCATGATACGTTGATGTCAACACATATTTGACTTTTCAAGCATATGTCGCCCTCTCAGTTTTCCAATATCTGTTCCAAAACAGAAAGTATACTGAGATATACTTTCTAGGCAGAAGTATTGAACTCATCTGTCCAGGTGAGGCATAGGTTATTGAGCGAGCTTAAGAAAATGCAGAGCTGTAGCCGTTTTTGGTACTATGACGAATAAAGCCTTTGTTTCTCTAACATCTACAGTATGTATGTGTTTTTAAGTTTCAAGGATCCATATGTGTGGTTTAATATAGCTTTATTGGTCATCAAAGTAGTCAATCTGAGATGGAACCCACCCGCAGTTGATACGTGCGTGAGGTGTGAGCCCTCCCTAGATTTTGAACCTACGTTACCCGGACTCTTCATTTTACCTCGAGTACCCGTGTCGGACACTCGACACTCGGACATGGGTATGGACACTCCGACACTTATTTTAGGCCAAAAACATGTAAAATTTTCAAAATATTGCCGAGTCCGACACTCGGACACGTATCCAATTTGGACACTATCAGCCGAGTCCGGGTAACATAGTTTTGAACAATGTTAGTATTGTATAAATGTAACTCTCATAGATCAGTGAATTTTATCTCATATGTTAGGGTCAGACTTCTTGGCAAGTGAAGTTAGTTTGTGCTTCTGTTGTAGATAATTTATTTGAATTTGGTTGGTAAATTTCATTAATTTTTTATGTTTAAATAACTCATTTATAAATAAAAGTATTATCATGTTAACAATTTATTAATAATTGACAAAGAAAGCATAGAAAAATTGTTTTAGATGCTTTCTGCGCTGTTTTGCTCCACCATGGATAAAAATCTTGGATCAGCTGCTGGTTAAAGTAGGATAGACAATTGTATAAGTTTCTTTTTGCACTTTCAAATGAGGAATTTGATTAGTACTGGGATAACCTATTCAAGTAGTTGTGTTTCTGATGTAGGTCTTAGAAAAATGAGCATTTATGCTATATTTACTATGAGTTTTTAGTAGCAGCCAGAAGCTAATGATCATTATTCATTAGTATTATTGAATGAAAAAAGTTATATAGGGTTAAATGTGTATCCCATACTAAATGTTACCTAGCTTCTTAGGTAGTGGATTTTGGTGAAGCTGGTCCGGTCCGCTGTTCTCGTTGCAAAGGCTACATAAATCCTTTTATGAAGTTCATTGATCAGGGCAGACGTTTCATTTGCAACTTTTGTGGTGAGCATTCCTTTCTGCAGCCTTTGAGCATATGCAGTGCACCATTATGGCTCTTGCTTAGCTGGGATAAATTTTATTGCAGGATTCACTGATGACACCCCCCGTGAGTATCATTGCAATTTAGGCCCTGATGGTAGGCGCAGAGATGCTGATGAAAGGCCTGAGCTATGTAAAGGAACTGTGGAGTTTGCTGCTACTAAAGAATATATGGTTAGCATCTTACCTAAGAATTTACCGTCTTGTCATGTATTGAGTGAGTCATAATTAACTTTTAGTGTACGATCTATGGAGTTACTAGTAGTCAAGTTTCTAGAAACTTGGTCCGTGACACTGGGTTAGATAACCTAATTTTGTTGAAGTGACTAATAAGTAAATTCTTGAATGTCCATCTATTCCCAGGTTCGCGATCCTATGCCTGCTGTATATTTTTTCCTCGTTGATGTCTCCATGAACGCACTACAGACTGGTGCAACTGCAGCAGCTTGTAGTGCAATCAGCCAAGTTATTGCTGATCTGCCGGTAAGTTCATGTTAGTTGCTGCATATTTAGACATGTGACATACTTGTCTGCTTATTTTTACTATTACTCCGACTCATTGTGATTGTCAAAAGAATTTTTTCACAACATATTGCCTTCATATGTAAATAATTGGAAAGTAAGTTTTAGAGTTACAGAGCATTGCAAAATAGAGTATTTATATATTGTGCAATCTTTTATAGAACAAGCTTGATTTTACACTATAACATGCGATGTTGGATAGAAGCATTACATAAACCAAAGAGCTCATAAAAATTTCTATAGGCTAAAAGGTTCGACTCATTTGATGTGCTTGTCAACTGTTTGAAAACCTGGAGTAAGATATGTCCAAGTGATGATGTCCTTGGTGCTTGCATTCTAAACAAATGTGTGATGAGTATCTGCTAAAACCAGAACATATCAACAACAGAAATACCAGGTTTAGAAGTCATAATCTTATTAATCTCTGATCGGTACCAGATTAGAAGTTGACAAGAAGAAGAGCGAAAAGAACCTAATGCTTTGAATTCTTATTCCATGCATGCCTATAAATTATAATCCCGTTATCCCGATGCAGGAAAACTGATGATCACAGTTTTACATAGTAATAGACTTTATCAAGAAAAGAGTCTGGTTTTAATTAATATGTGCTGAGCCTTAGTGGTTCCCATTTCTGTAAGATAGAAAAGAGTATCATTTGATGATGCCATGTGAAGTGTATGGCTAACCCAATAACGTGATGCAATCATATCACATCTCAACTGGGCATGTATATTTCTAGGCCGATTACAATCTTATCTAGCCTTTAGTTCCCAGCTTGCTAATCCAGCAACTAATCACTGACAACTTGAGCAATACAAGATAATCAAAATAATACAATTAAAACTATGAACTCTTGTAAGATATACGAGTATATGTATATAGAGCTCAATTTTTTTTATTAAATTTGCAAATCAGTTCTCAAGAATACTTGTGTGTTTTGAATTTTCGATTTTCAGGAATTATTTTTTAATAAAAAACTCAACAGAAGTATTATATATGAACAAGTCTAACGTTCAAATTAATTCAAACTCAATCTACGATCTTGACTCCAAAGTTTCAAATATAGATTAGTTTGAATAAATTTAAGTGTTAATGTTCATAAACTAATAGCTATTCAGAATGAATAAATTTGAGAGTTAATGTTCATAAACCAATAGCTATTCAGAAGGACAAAAAGATGGAAACGTTATATGAAAAAGTCCAACTGATATCTTGAAAACCGGTTGATAAGAGTTTGTTATAGATAAAATTTTCAAACTCCTAAAATCGTGGTATTGATAAATATATTGTAAGACATTAAGTTTTGAAATTATTCAAGATCTGATATATTTATATGATATATACGAGTTTTAGAGTCCTCACATAATAGTTCTCAAAATATTTCTCGAGAAATTGGAACTGACTCTATCTTTATTTAGCTTGCCTCGGCATCCTGCCAGCTCACTAACATGCCCTGGTTTGCTAAAACATATGTAAAACCTTAAGTCCTGCAAAAACAAGTTAGACCTATACATTGTAGCTTGCCATAACACTGTTTTCGTTTGCTAATAAGTCATCAAAATACATAGGAGTATCATGGACTATCCTAGCCGGTATTGTAGTCACTTGTCAGTCAGGAAACCTCGCAGATGTTTAAAGGCTCAAGAGTGATTATGCAATAACCTGAATATCATCATTAGAAGAAAATATATTCAACATTCTGTTTCATGTTTCATTTTTTTGTATGTACAAGTTCTTATAGCTTATAATTTTTATTGCAGGAGGGTCCTAGAACAATGGTGGGAATCGCAACATTTGACTCAACTATTCATTTTTACAATCTAAAACGCGCCTTACAGCAGGTTGATATAGGTCTAATCAATATTCACCTAGTATTCATACTTTACTTCTTGTTGGCGTCTAGTTGGATCCTCTTTACTTTGGCTATATATTCTTGTTGGCGTCTAGACTGGTATTGCAGCAATTTATTAGAGTCAACAAGTAGGTGCCCTTCATAGGTTTATGATATTCTTTGTAATTATCCTCACTCTTTAGTCACTTTTTCAGCTGTAAATGATATTAATACATAGCTTCACTTGAAAGAAAATAGTTATCTTATAAATTTGTAGTGCAAAATGAAGAGTAACAGGTAGCTAATAAAGTTCTACGTATTTGAATTCAAGCAAAAGTTAACTTTACCGGTTGCCTGTAATTATGTATCAGAAATGCCACATTTATCTGCTTGCTAAAATTACAGAATGTAATGTTCTCATTAACTTTTGTCACCTAAGAAAAAAAGTGTGTGTAGTATAGTTTTATTGGTTATAACATAGATCAATAAAAGTTAAAGTTGCTGCAAATAAAATTGAAGCAGTATGAACTTGTAATTGTTATTGATTGGAGACAGATATTTGTCTTTTGTGCAGCCATTGATGCTTATTGTTCCAGACATTCATGATGTTTACACTCCTCTCGAAAGTGATGTAATTGTTCAACTATCCGAGGTTAGCAACTTATTTATTACCTTCCAGTTAATTTTTACTTGGAACATTATGCGTTAATGTTCTATGGACAAATTTTTGTCACCACTCTATCTTTTTGTTTTTTGGAGAATTTTTGGTGATATTTAAGTGAAATTGTGTGATTATTTGAGGCTGCAGTGTCGTCAGCATTTGGAGCTTTTGCTGGAAAATATCCCCAACATGTTTCAAAATAATAAAACTGCTGATTCTGCTTGTGGTGCAGCAATCAAGGTATCACATTTTTGGATGCTAAATATGTACTTGAAAGCTGCCTTTATCAATATTTTAAGCTATTAAGTCTTGTTGGTGATATATATATATATATTACTTAGTATTGTGATTCATTTATATCTGATACAATATTAAATTAAATTAATTTTTGTACATGGTTTGATATACAAACAACTGTTGTAAGTGTATGTATACAATTAAATTGATACGTGTGAGAGAGAAAGAGCGAGCGAGAGAGAGAGAGCCGTGGAATTGACTTAAAAATCAACATGGAGAATCTTTACTGAAACATATTCTACTCTTTCCGTCCCACCCATTTGTTTATATTTGGGCGGGGCACAGAGTATAAGAAAACTGTATTAAGTAGTGGGAGAAGTAAAAAAGTGGGTAAAATGATGGGACCAATTAATATTTAATTTTATATTTGGAGAGTAGGATGAAAGTAGTGGGTGGGAGTAATCTTTATATTAAAAAAGTTTACTATCTTTAGAAAGTTTGGAAATGTAACGAATTGAGAGGGATATCCAAAAAAGGAGACCGTAAAGAAATGGTTGTTATAGAGGGAGTATATATTTTTCTAGCACCATATACTTTCCAGATGCTAAAATTTGTTTTGTTGCACCAGGTTCCTCGATAGTTGGTTTCACATAAATACAAATTTTAACCTTGTATATTACTGTTTTTATTCGTATGAACCACAAATGAATATTATCATATTTTGTAGGGTGCTTTCCTGGCAATGAAGAGTACTGGCGGAAAACTTATGGTATTTCAGTCAGGCAAGTGAACTGGTTTCTTTCTATGCTTCTTGCTGATTTTGTGTATTCCTAGGAAGATATTCTTGAAGGGGTTTTTAATCTATCTCTAGCAGCTTGTTAAGTTATGCTCAATCTGTCCCAGCCAATTCTTTTACATTGGGGTTGGGCTGTTAATAAAAATGTATAAACTAGTGTGAAAGAGTAAGAAAAATGGCGGGACCCATTAATATTTAATTGATAGATTGAGAAAGGTGGATGAAAGTAGTGGGTGAGATTAGTTATTATTTTATTAAGATTTACTACTTTTAGAAAGTTTTGAAATCGAGAGGGACATCCAAAAAAGTAAAGTGTAAAGAAATGGATGGGATAGAGGGACTAATGTTTTGTATTTCATCACAAGTTCTTATAATTCGTAATTTTTTCCCAGTCGTTAGATTGTTACATTTCAAATTAAAATGCTTATTCTGTGTGTGCTGGTTTTGAAGTTACAGGTTTTGACACGTTAGAATAAATTGATTAAAAGTATTCACATACTTGTGTAATAATTTTGCACAGTTTTACCATCGGTTGGCATTGGTGCTCTTTCTGCTAGAGAGGCTGAAGGAAGAACTAATATCACCGCTGCAGAGAAGGTATTCTAAACTTTTGGGAGAGATGCTTTGATGTTTTCCTTCAACCTTCAAATTGGATCAAATAATTATGTTATGAACAGTAATATTGGCATTTGACTTCCTTGAAAAAATAAGAGCCATTTCACAGGTTGGATTATGATGCAAACAATTTACACATGTCAACTGCCAAATCAGTTTTTGATCCCTTTATTCTGGATGCTAAGTTATGCTACTAAAACCAAAAACCGAGAGGACATTTTGTATTTGAACTCCTTTCGTTTGCTTTATTGATGAATTCCAAAGAACATGTATTCTTTGAAATCGTGTTGCGAAATACTTTTGTATGTAGAATTGTTCTCAATGGTATGTCCTTTTTAGGGGTTTCATCTTAGTTTGTGTCACCTGATAATGGCAAAGCACATTCACCTGCTAGGCTATTAAATTTAAATTATAATTGTGATGACATTAATATAATTATATTAGAATTTCAATCATCAAATTTAGGAGGCTCACAAGTTGCTCCAACCGGCTGACAAGATATTCAAGACAATGGCTATTGAACTTGCTGAGTATCAGGTGAGTTTGCTGTTTCCTTGCTGATTTTATCCTTTTATTAGTTAATTTCAAATTGCAAACTATTTTTGTTTATGTTAAACTATATTTTTCTGGACATTTCAGGTCTGCGTTGATGTATTCATAACAACCCAAACATATATAGACATAGCCTCGATCTCTGTGATTCCGAGGACTACAGGGGGGCAGGTAACTAAATGATTTCCGTTAAAGGTTTAATAATTGAGTTGTGGAATCAATTTCTCATTCATCCATTTGCCCTAAATATATATCTTAGAAAGTTGAGTTGTTCCACCTGGCCATCTGATTCATATATTCCATCTCTAATTGTTTTAGTTTTTCTTAAATTATCTTTTGTTCTGTGTGAAGCAAGAGATGTCTGAGGTTTAATTTTTTATAACCAAAACAGAAAACCTGATAGAATTAATCAACTTTAAACTAAGGCTTGTAACTTGTCACTAATGTTGATTATATAGATGCTATCATTTGTCCCTTTAAAGTTTTTCCCTTTTACAAATTTTATTAGGTGTTTGTACATTAATACTTCTAATAGTTAGGTCAGCTCATTAATAGCGGGAAGACTTCTGGAAAATATTTTAATTGTGAGGGACTATACAAGCCTGTAGTTTATAAAGAAGTTGCAACATGTTATGTGTATATTTTTTTGGGTAAATTTATATAGACAGCTTAATTTTCCTTAGATGTCTAACAGACATAAATACTTGTTTCCCTAGCAGCTTAAGCGTGGTCCACTAGTAAATGGGTTTCTGAACTTTTTATACTGGAATCTATATATGTTTATATGCTAGTTAAAGAAAGAAGGTCGATTAGCATGTTGAGTAGCTGGGTAGGATTTTGATGGGACAATATAACCTGTATTGTTGCAGGGTAAACTCGGGATGATTCGTTGATTGCTTGTTTGATGAATGTCTCCCTAAAATGTTTTCATTCCCTATAAAATATTATTACTGATATTTTTTATTGCCTATTTTTTTTTACTCATAGTTTTTTTGTTTTGAAGATATAAGTCATCTAACTAAGCATATGTTTTGTGTAAGTTGATTGTTTTTGTGTACTTTTTGTATATTTTCCCTTCATGCTATAGGCAGATGGTGTTATTCTGTTTGTCAACAATGTTTATGTACTTAAAATCAGGTACTCTCTCAACTTGTAACTGATGTCTCTTGCTCACTTCCGCTAAAAGGAGAAAAGCTTCTATAAATGTGTTTAGGTGTTGTAACAAACATGCTAGATGGTTTCTAGATAAGTCACATAAGAGGCTAATGAAATTTCTTTTATGGGAGTTAACCATTATGGACTAACTTTGCATCTGGTCACTAAACAAGAATAGTAAATCTCTATATGCAATATATTTTGCTTCTAGCCACTTCTTATTGTTATTATTTTTTGTGATCCCTTTCATGAACTGAGTGCTTAAAACTCATAACCATTATGATCTCACTCAGGTATACTATTATTACCCATTCTCTGCTGTTTCGGATCCTGCAAAGCTATACAATGATCTTCGGTGGAACATTACAAGGCCTCAAGGCTTTGAGGCAGTTATGCGAGTTAGATCCAGTCAGGTGAGTTTCTCACCGGAATTTAGCAACACATATTCACATGATCAAGCCATTTTTGAGTAAACAGAATTTTATAATTGGGCTTGGCCAGTGGTTGCCACTACCCAATTTTTACGAAGTGGGATCAATCACAAAATTTATAGAGGCGTGCGCGTTTTAAAATCTGCCAAGAATTAGCTCAAAGGAGGAACATAATCTGTATTTTCTTAAGACGATGGAAACGTATTCTTTTCTCTTGCAGGGCCTACAAATCCAAGAATATTCTGGAAATTTTTGTAAGCGGATTCCAACAGATGTGGACCTACCTGCGGTCTCTCTCTCTCTCTCTCTCCCCCCCCCTCTGTCTCTCCCTCTCTCTCCCCTCTCTCATCAGTTGGCTTTTCCTTTTTAGCCACTTCATTTTTCTTACAATGCAACTAGGAACTGGTTGACCAGAACTTTTTCTTACTTTGTGATGTGATCTTTGTTCAGTTCTAATCTAGAATATCCTGCAGATTGACTGTGATAAGACAATAATGGTTGCGTTGAAACATGATGAGAAATTGCAGGATGGTGCAGAATGCTCTTTTCAGGCAATGACAATTCTTCAAGACTCTTTTCTTTAATATTTACTTCATTTGTGAACAAAGTTACCTCTGGTTTATACTCATTACCTAATTATCCATTTCATATGGTGCAGTGTGCTCTTCTATACACCACTGTCAATGGTGAACGAAGAATACGTGTTTCCACCTTGTCCCTTCCATGCACTACCATGCTGAGTAATCTGTTCCGTTCAGCTGACTTAGATACCCAGTTTGCATGTTTCCTGAAGCAAGGTAGTTGGCTCCATTAAATTTACTGTAGCTCACGGTGAACTGTGTTTATGGAGGTTGTGTTTATATTAGATTGGAAGTAACTTATTACTTAATATAATTAAAACTTTACCTTTTTATTCTTTAAGCTTTTAACTTACTATTTAAAACTGACTTAAGTTGAATTCTATAAAGTAGGAAAATATGTACTTCAGTTTTCTAACTTGACTGAACAAATTAATGTTACTTTCACCATATGTAACTTCTAAATCTTTTGGTTACTTATTTCATTTCTAAGCTATTCATGATCATCAATTGATTTGTAAAAATAGTTAATAATTCAAAAGCAACAAAATCACTTCTACTTATGACTTTTAATCCCAAAAAAAAAAAAATACTTTAAGCAACAATTAACTTTTCTTGAAGTAAGCCAAATGGGCTAGTCTACATATTATATTAAATAAATAATAAATAATATTTACTAATCAATTTCAAACTACTTCTGTCCTCCAGAAATTAGTTTGTTGATTTTTCTGGTCGAATGACCATCGCTCTGAGTTATAATGATAATAATCCATAGTTATACACAAATAATTATAAATCTGCCACTATAAGAAATTCAGTTTAGTCTCTATATGATTTTTGGAAATTTATATAACCCATAATATTTACTCAAATTGTGATCAAATTGAATTTATATATTTTCTTTCTCTTCTATACCTCCCTTGGTTACGAACTTATAGTGTATATTTTTTCTTCAGCATGTTTTTACTAGTAGTTTAGAATCTTGTTAGTAAGTTACTTTGGTCCTTTTGCTCGAAAATAAGTAGATTATTTCTTTGCAGCGGCAAATGATATTCCTTCCAGTCCGCTGTTGCAAATTAGGGAGCAGATGACAACCCTTTGCATCAACATTCTGCATTCGTATAGGAAATTCTGTGCTACAGTATCATCCGCTGGACAACTTATCCTTCCTGAGGCTCTTAAATTGTTGCCTCTTTACACCCTTGGTATGTTTCCTGCTGTTACTCTCATAAATCCTGTAAATTCATCTGTGTGCTTTACTAATTTGGCGGTTCCATTTATTCTCTAACAGAATTAATCACCCATTTTTTGTCTAAAATAAATTACATATATAGTTATATACATGTTTTCTCTATTTTGGTAACTTGATTGCTTAATGTGTAATTTATATGATTCCTTTGATTGATTCAAATTTAATGTAGCACTAAAACAGGCGGATGTTGACATGTGATGTGATAATTGATTTAATATGAAAATATTTACGAGAATTTTAGGGGTTATCTGAATTGAAAAGAAGATGATTTATCTGTCTGATGTGATTTCAACTGTTTCAGACCCCAATATGAATAACGAGTCCTATAATTTAATGTCAAACAAGGATATTCGGATTACATATGTTATATTCTTTCTAAGGTTCAAACTATTTGGAATCACATACCCGTTCGAGTAGCCCGGGACACTTCTTTATCTGTTATTGCTAGGTTCTAAGTGGTATATATGATTTGAAGTTACAAGCCAACAACACTAACCCTTTTCCACATTAGGAACAATTTAGTATGTTGTTGAAGTTGTGCAAAATGCAACCACCCAGATGAAGAGTACACTGATTTGTTTAAAACATTAAATCATTCCAGTTATGGTGATTTGCTTGGGAAGGTGATATCGACCATATGAGAAATCATTTGTGCTAAAATTGAAATATCTTGTACTAAGTGTTCAGAATTGTAGGATAGCTACTATAGCTTTATCTAATTTAGTGTTTCGTATGTAAAAGAATATCAATCTATCTGGTTTAGTGTTTAATATGCAATATCTGGTTTGGTGTATAATATGCTGTATCTGGTTTGATGTGTCATATATTTCATATTAGTTAGGGATGATTATTTTTAGACCAGTTTCATGGTTATATAAGTGACTAATATATATTCATATTAGTTAAGAATGATTTTTCTTAGTCCAGTTTCATGGTAATATGGAAATTATAATAGACTAATATTGTCGGTTTTGTAGATTTTTACATATAAACGCTACTGCAGTCAGTAAAACATAATATTTCTTTCGATTCTTCTATTTATGGTCGAATTGCACAGTTTATGCAATTATATGGTTTCAGATGATCTCTGTAATCTATTATGAGCCTAATGAGTAATGACTAAAACTCTGTTTCTCTACTTTTAAAAACTGAAAAATAGTTTTCAGACAAAAATGTGGTGTTTGGCCATGTTTTTTATAAACACTTTTTAGAAAATATGTACACCTGAAAATAGTTTAAAAAACAGAAAAAATGAAGTGTTGTTTCTGAAAACAGAAAACAGAAAACAATGCCAAACAGCCTGTTTCCTATTTTCAGAAACAACATATTCATGTTTTCTATTTTCTGTTTCTAAGAACTGTTTTCTGAAAAGTGTTTTTAAAAACAGGGCCAAACACCACTTCTGTTTTTTTTTTAAAGCAGTTTTTCTGTTGCAGAAAAAAGTTTCTTAGTTATGAAGCTAGACAGCGCTACTAAATGACTTGTAGAAGCTGCTAGTTTCTGGAAAACACTCTAAGTTGAAGTTAAGCTTTTACTCCTTTCAGCTTTGATTAAAAGTATTGGTTTGAGAAGTGATGGACGCATAGATGATCGGTCATATTGGATCAATTATGTTTCATCTCTTTCTACTCCCTTGGCAATCCCGTTGGTGTACCCTAGGATGATCAGTATCCATGACCTTGACTTAAAGGTATGCAACATCCTGCGTTTATGAGATGTATCTAAATGTGTCTTTTACAATCATGGTTTGTTTGTTGCATAACAGGAGACGGATGGGAATCTTCCTCCCGCCATTCCACTTTCCAGCGAGCACGTGACTGATAATGGAATTTATCTTCTAGAGACTGGCGAGGATTGTTTAATTTATGTTGGGAACTCTGTTGATCCTGATATAATGCGGCAACTTCTTGGCATTTCGTCTGTTGAAGAAATTCCAACTCAGGTTCGTAGTCAATTTAAAATCTTCCTTTATGTAGAAAATCTCTTTAACTTTTAATTGTCCCTGGTTCCTTGTTCATGGCTTAGGTTAGGATGCTACTTAAAATACCTTCTTACCTGTTCTTCTTAGTTGTTATTATCCTACATTTGTTTTTTTAGTTCTAAACTCCTATTTTGTATATTAATATAGATATATAGGATTTCTTCAGCGTTGAGTTTACAGCTAGATCTGTGAACAACCATTTTTAAAAAATATCTATTATCTAACTTTAGAAGCATCGCTCATGCTCTTGCAGTTTATAATCAAGGACAAATCTAATAAAACATTGTACGGAATTTTTTATGAACATTCAAAATTGCTATTCCATACGTTAAAAATTAAGGGCCTTTTTACTTCATCCATTATTAAAAAAAATATTTCTGTGAAACAAAAGAAATTGGAAAATGCGTTTAGTTCCTTAGTTTTTCAATTTTAAACTATAGATGAGTAGAAGACACTGTGTTTTGTCACTTAGTTATAGTTTAGAAATTTTTTGAAAACTGTTGTGGACTGTTTTCCACTGTTTCAATACCACAAAAATAAATATATTGATTTCTAGTTTTAGTAAATTGGAAACCACAGGCTATTTTATGACATATATTGTATTAGGTTAAACACGATTAATCTCAAGCGTCAATGCAATACCTCTGCTTTTAAATCTGTCCGTACTTTTATATTTTGTCTAAAAATTGGTTGTGGTGAGCTGTTTACTTTTTTCACTACAAACTTGGGAAACATCCATGACAAATTAAGGGAAAGAAGTGTACATATATTCATATTTATCACCAGTTAGACATAAGTTAAGACTTCCTCAGTTCCACCCATTTTGTCCACAATCAGATTTCCACTTTTTATTCAATTATATGAAACAACTAATAGCTACCAAAAATTGTATTAATTTTCAAATAAATTATCATAATTAATTATATTTACTATATGTGGGCAGTACTTTTGCGACAGGCAGAATAGGTAATGTCGCGAAAATGAATAGGATAGAGAGGGTATCTAAAAAAATATTATACTCATTGAATTTAGTTTGATATTTTCTTTCAATTGTAACTTGCCTTATACCATTTGTTACTGAGGTTGCTATATATAGTGTACATACATGTATATCTTCTTTTAAAATATTACAATTCTTCTGTTAAAAATAATGAAAAAATTAAGAAGGAAGATGGATTAACTCAGTATGGTCTAATTCAGACATGTTTTCCAATTTTCTCAACTGGAAAGTTGCATAGCATGTGGAACATATATTCTCATTTATCGGTATTTTTTTTAAGAATTTTATATCGAGGATTCTGGAAAAATTAAAGATTGGAAACTGGAAAATTTTCTGTCGAAAGAAAACAGCCTAATATTTTTACGTTCCTCTATAGTTTTCTTTGTTTTGTGGCGTGCTTTCTTTTGTACATCTACCATAATGAGAGTGTTTCACGTAGAAGCGGTAGCTATCTGATATTTGTTTGATATTGCGCTCAGCTTTAAGTCTTTGACTTCTATCACATATTGATGAGAGTCCGAAGATATATCACGTTTACTTAGCTTTCACAATAATTTTCTCTCTGCGCAAGTTATATTTGATATTCTTTGCCTTCTCTCTCAGTATGTATTGCAGCAATATGATAATGCACTGTCAAAAAAGCTTAATGAAATTGTCAATGAGATAAGGCGCCAAAGATGTTCCTACCTCCGGTATGATGTCATTGTTTTTTCTTTCTATTTTTTATCATTCATTTATATTTTTTCTTTCTATCTCTTATCCAAGAGCGGAGACAGGATTTTTTTTTTACCTGGGCTAATTTTGAAAAAAAAAATCTTTGTCAAAGGACAAATCTTACTTAATCTTGTTGTTAATTATTTTTAAATCACTAATCTCCTCCCTTGCTTGAAAATCTGGTTAGAGTTTTGTTTTGAAGTTTCTTTTGAATTTTCTTCCCTAACTCTCAATGTTTTAGATAAAAAAAGTGGGCTGGGCCTAATTTATCTTGGGCTAACTTCAAAAAAACTGGACTACATAATATAAAATTTAATATTATTATTATTTTGCCCTGGGCTGGAGCCCAGCCCAGCCTTTGCTGTGACTCCGCCCATGCTCTTATCATCCATTATGTGACACTTATTGTCAATCCTCACATAACTTCTTCCTAATAATTAATATCTGTATCTTTTGTCTATATTGCAGCCTGAAGCTGTGCAAGAAAGGAGAGCCATCTGGTGAGTACAAGAATTCCGGCTTGTATTTATCATAAATCTCTGACCCCTCAGTTAATTATTTGTTATACTCCCTTTGTCCATTTTATATGACCCTTATTCCTTTTTGGGACGTCCCAAAAAGAATGAACCTATCATACTTACTATTTTTGAACACTACTTTACACTATTACACCCACTACTTTCTTCCACTATCTCCATTATATAATAATATAAACACTATTACACTCACTACTTTCTTCCACTATCTCAAATCTATTATTAAATATTGATAAGTCCCACCACCTTACACACTTTTCAACTAAACTTACTATTTTTTTCTTAATCTCCGTGAAAGTCAAACCAGCTCATACATTATGGGACGGAGGGAGTATTCATATTCAACCAAGGGATAACAACTGTGCAAACTATATATGGGCTTAAACCTTTTTGTTAGAACTTTTCAATTCATTATAAAAAACTCTTGCTTTAGCAGTGTTCCCCATATCCCCTTTATGGAGGTTGTGGGTTTAAGTCTTGTCCTGTTGTCCAAGGCAAAAGAGTGTTTGTATGTGTTTATTTTAGGAAAGAAATTTGTTTTGCAATTATCAGACCTTGAGATTTACTTGAGTTACATACTTTTACTTTAAAGCTTTTTCCAAGTATTTTATTCCTTATTTATTCAATTGTTTGATTCCAACTATTTGGCCTAACGAGTGATCTGGCATAGGCTCGCCGCAGATCCATCATATTGACACCTGCGACGCACTGTAGTGAAAGACCAATATTTGTTTAGCAGCTGAAACACAATTTTTTTTGCCAAGTTGAAACACCCTTTTGATTGATATGATTTAGTTGCTTCCTTCAACTAGTCTTGTCTACTTGCTGATAAATCTATAGGCTCAATAATATACTATTCCCCTCGCCCTCTATTAGAGTTTGCTAATATTTTCTGCAAGCTGACGCAAGAAGTGTCTATTTGCATGCTAAAACTTGATACTACTAATGTTGGTTAAGGCTTTAATTGTCCGCTGCATGTGGTAAGTTTCTTTGTTGAGGAAGACATAGACCCTTGAGAAACTCATGTTATAGTTTAACCTTATCGCATGATGTAGCATATTTGAAGGTGTTAAAATAATATTGCATTTCCTTGAATGCTATAGAAAAGGACTATGAATTAAACTCCAATAGGGATCTAGTCAGTTCCATGAAATAGCACAAATAGTATGTGTTTAATATTTTCTTTCATTTATGTTCTCGTTTAAATTTGTTAGTCAGATTGACTAAACGATACCTTCAAAACAAAATTTACCCTTTCACTTTTATAAACCAAAGTTCTAAACAATGAATCTTGTAAATACAGTTTATCATAATATTTTTGTTAACAGTTATGTGACTCATATACTGCAAGTAAACTGCATTACAAAGAAAGATTCCTAGTTTAACAGTTATAATACTCATATACTGCAAGTAAACTGCATTACTCATATATGGACTCCTAATGTTTGGCTTCCATTATTTATTTTGTAAAGTGTCTTTTGGTTGGCAGCTCCTAGTTTATCTCCAAAGAAAGATCGTCTTTAGCTTCCATTAATTATATTTTCCATGTAAACATGATACATCTAGACTTGTAACACTTAACTTAGTTTAGGCCATACAGCTACGTGCATTATCTTTTTTTGAAAGCATGAGATAGTGATCCTGCTTTGTTTATGTATTCTATTTCTGTGGTTTCCAGTTTCTGTTTTTACAGTTGAGACCTAATACTTCTGGGAAAAATAATTGCATATAAAAAGTAAATTATAAAAATTCACTCTTAATTATGTTTAAAACTTCAGTGGTCATGCCTAATGAGTTAAGTTTTTTATTTAAGAATATTATATTGACTTGTCAAATTTATTGTTTGTATTGTTTTGCAGGAGCGACATTCTTCTCATATCTGGTAGAGGACAAGACCCCAAGCGGTCTTTCCTATGTGGAGTTTCTGGTGCATATCCATCGGCAAATTCAGGCAAAAATGAGTTGATAAATTATTTTTGTGCGGCTTTGAATTTTGATGCAATTTTATGGTAGCCTTTTTGTGTGGTCAAGCTATGGGATCGGAGAAACAAGGAAATAGCAGCTCCATTACAGTTTTTCCCAAGTGATCGATGGTAGTTTTCTTGAAGCAAAAGTAAATCAGTTTGCAAACAGAGACTGCCTAATTTGGCGAGTAAAGATTTCTTTAGTTTGAAAAAGCTTGACTTATAAATTAAATTTTCTTAAAATATAGAGCGTAATATAGAATATGTACCATGATTTAGTTATATCCCCTGGCTTTCTGTACGGTTTTGTTGCAGTGTTTGTAAATTTGGAATTAGAAACATGTACTTGATATTGTTTCTCTTATATAAGTATAGATATATAGATAAAGTTGTAATAAATTATTTAAGATTACAGTTCTTGTCCTTATGGTATTGTTTTTAGGTCCTAGAAAACTTGGTCGCAACAATTTTTCAAAAACAGATGTGGCCTTAGTACTGTTATCTGTTTTTGAAGACGGTTTTCAGAATGCATAACTAGAAACAGTTTTCGAAAATTGTACGACTAGAAAACAATTTTCAAAAATCAAAAAAATAAAAATGTTGTCTCTTTACAGCAGAAAAGAAATTCAAACACCACCTTGTTACTTTCTATGGATTATTATTTCTGCAAAGTATGGTTCGGATGCCTTGCAAAAATAATGGAATGGTTCTAACGAGAAAAATACAACATATTCATTTATGCAACTTTCTCTATCTGATTGTTATTTGTGTCCAATGAAGCTGGTGAATATATCAACATACGTTGAAATTTGAATAGCATGATCCACTCAAAATTTTTATTCTTTTCAATTAATTTATGAATTTTAGGAGTTAATTTTTTATGCTCCCAAGCTTTCATCTTCTCCCTCTTAGTCTGTGACCTTTTCATCAGATACTCTCTAATCATTTCTAAACATCACTAGCCCAAAAAATGCATTTATTAGAATTTTCACACATTATTCAATAATAGATCCTAGTTTTTTGATAAATTTATGGAATAGTTATAGCAAATGCTTAAGAATAATAAATCCCATTTTGTCATAATTTTCACAATAGAAGCAAGACACAATTAGTTTACCCTTTTGAAACATTTAATAGGTAAATCTGTCTACATAATTGTAGGCTCTTCACCTCTACAAAGGCTAATGTACAAGATGAAGGAAAGATTAAGTACTTGTAAAACAACATGATGGACATAAGTAAGACAAAGTTGCTATTAATTGCGTTCACTATTGTAGCAAGATAGACTTAGCACTGAGTGTATACCTTTGCGAATCAGCCAACTTTCTGCAGAATACTAGGACTGCACTTTGTACAAGAGCCGGAATATCTAAAGAGCTGAGGACTCGGCTGGTTGAGTGTTATTGTTCGCGACACCATCAAAATCTGGGAGATCAGAACTTGTAGAGAATTTCAGCAGTTTCTTTTTCTCAACACGCTTTAGGCAAGGCTGAAGCACTAGCCCAATGATGACAGCGACCATGCTAACAAGGAATGTTTTGAGGGAAGAAAGGGCCAAAACAACACAAATCAATGCTGTCGGAGGAATGCACATAAGAATGGATCCAGCTGTTCCCAAAGGTACCTTGTATGGTCGAGAAGCAGCTGGATACTTAATTCTTATTCGGATAAAGGCTATGAACTCTAAAATCATCCCAAAACAATACAAGAAGTTTTCTGCAGCAATTATCTCCTGAAAGCTCAGCCATGATAGCAGCAGCACTCCAGAGGCTGAAAACAGGATCCCGATTAAAGGAGTTCCATGACGAGATCTCTTGGCAAGGAATGCAGGAAGCATGCCTCGTTCTGCCATACCAAGAAGTTGGAAAGAGTCACAGCTCATTTCAGCCATAAACAATCCCATGTTTGACATTGCAGCAGCTGCCTGGATCCACCATCGCAACCATACTCCACCTAATATTTTAGCAATATCTGAGAAGTAACCGTCAGTCCACGAATCACGTTGAAGTGGAATAGCACCAGTGCCAGCCAAGAGAGGAAAGATGTAGCCAAGAACAACCATAATAAGAGCATAGAGCAGGGCTTTTGGCAGATTCTTCTTCGGGTTGTGCACCTCCCCAGCAAGTGTACTTACAGAGTCCCAATAGTTAAGATTCCAGAAAAGTGTGTTCAAATACAAACTCCAGTCAACATCATGTAGATCTACCACCAACCATCTTGAAGGCTGTATCTTCGGAATTGAGATAAATCCCATTACTATGAAAGGAAGGATGGAGAAAACACCTAGTAAAATAGCAACCCAACCCACTATAGTCATACCTCTGTAATTCATGTAAGTAAGAACTACTGTCAAAACCAACACTGCTGCAACTCTTGGAATACCGCTAGCTACAGCTGGGATCCCCGACTTTAAATAGTCAAGAAACAAAATCGGGTACAAAGCATTATCGATAACACCACTCAGCCATTTCATCCAACCTTGCTGAAACCCCCAATAGGGACCCAAAGCAGTTGAAACCCAAACTACATAACCAGCATTTTCTGGAAACATTGTACTCATCTCAGCAGTTATTAGAGCCTCAGGAACGCTCCATATGAGCGGAAATACTACAAAACCTAATAGAGCTAGAAATGGACCAGCTGCCCCAACACTGTCTTCAACACCAAAAGGTCCTCCAGATACTTCATAAAAGATGAGGAAAATTAGGGGTATAAGTGACACCTTATTCGTTCTGTCGAGCCTTGGTAAAGTAACTTCATTAATCCCCACATAATCTCCACCATTGCATTCGGCCATTTGGACTGAAGCTCTATCAGGCGTGCTCCCTAATTTCTGCATTCAGCACTCCTTGTCGTCAAATCTTAATGCCATACTTACTATCTTACTTGATCAAGACAAACTTAAAAGAAAGATACAGAAACTACAACAGTAAAGACTTCAGCTCTTAATAGATAAAATTTCACATTTCATCAATCGAAAATATATAACATATTGCTGTGTAAGAATCTTAACAAGAGCATAAGCAATATAGAATCAAAGCTAGACCGTTTCATCTCAATAAAATACTGGCGTAAGAAGCAAATTACCGAGAATCCTGCAGAACTTAAAAAATTTAAATACAATTGCAAGACAGCGGCTTTCGAGGGAAGATTAGATATCGAAACATGATTAAATTATCAAAATGATGCCACGATATTGAAATCAGAATAAGAAGTTGCATAACATGTAGCTTAATATCATGAAAACCATAAGCATTTCTTCAGTTTTGTAATATACTGAGAAGGAAATATATTTTCAGCTTTAAAGAAGAGGAAATACAAGAAATAAGTCGCATCACACACATTTTATAAATTCTATGCAAGAGTATTTTTAAACAACTATCATCTTATACCAAGAAATCAAGAAAATAGCAATACAAGTGACAAACTCCCCACCAAAACACATGCACACAGCTAACATTTTTATTTAACAAAATTAGTTAAAACATTATAAACAATAACAACAAATTTGAAGAATTAAAAAAGGGGCCATTTTGATAAATACCCACATCTCTAAACTGACCACATATCATAAAATAGACATAATATTTTGAATACACACATACATAGAACTTGGCAACTTCATTTCAATCTTCTTTAGTCAATAAAATGTGAACACTCACGGACTCAAACTCCACCCAAGTTCGAATCTCGGCGGCGGCTATAATGCTCAGACCCAGCTAGACGCTTTACTCATATTATCTATTCCATGCTTTTTAAGCATATTCAGTTCAACTAGAATGCACTCCCCTTTTTGAATTCCATATCACTTTTAAACAAATTATGTTCAACTAGAGTGTCCTACACAATTACTCCCCCAATTTTACTTCAATAAATCAAACTAATACCGGCAAGGTAAATTTCGAATTCGGATAACAAAAGAAGAGATATGAATATCATAAATGAACGGATTTTCTAACGTGTGTCCACTGCCCATGGACACACTAACAATCACTTCTCGAGTAGGTGACAGATTTCTATCAACTCTAATTCCATTGTTTATGCACCCTACATGCACAAAAATCTTCCCCGATCAACACCTTCCACAAAAATAAAAAAAGAAAGTAGTTGCTAGCATGTGCCCGTGAACAGTTAGTAGAAAAATTCATTAATGAACGCTGAAGCTAAAGAAACAATCTTAAAGTAAAACAATAAATAAATACTCCTACACTGAGCTATCCAACCGTGCTCAATACTGTTATTTCTAAATAAGTGCGGATTTAATATAATTTTCTAAAAACACATGTCAAAAAACACACAAGTTAAGCTACCTGATGATTATCTTCTGAAGTTGACACGGGTGGCTGTGGCTGTGATTCTGGCTGAGCATCAGAAACACTTGCAGTTCCTTTTAAGCTGCAATCCCCAGCCTCTGCTTCTGCACCACTCATATCTCCTCGGGCTGCGTGCTTTACGGATTCCGAGGCCGATGTTTCTGCTACTTCTGCCGCCGCCATGGCAAATCCAAATTATCTTCTCCCTTCTTTTGATAATTTATACGAGCAGACTAAAAATGAGAATATACTAAACTGCTAAATATGCAGAGCACATATGCTAAACTGCTAAAGAATTGTTTAAGTAAAGAGTACTAATTTAAGTGTATACATGTGTGTCTGTGTGAAACATTGAAAGTGTTTACTACAATACGTCATGTGCTTCATTTATGGTCAATGCAACTTTCTACTTCTATGCTCTTTTCTAATTTTCTCCGCCCACGCTTTATCCTCCTCTCGTCCTTCACATTTCCTTACATTTCGGTTTAAAACAACATTTTAAAACTTTTATAAAACATAATTTCATAACTTACTTTTAAGATTTTCCCTCTGTATAAAAACTCATATATCAAATTTATATTCAAAAAAGAATTTAAAAATTATTTTACAAAACTATATTTTCTAAAAATATTAGAATGCGTGCAAAACTCAACTTAGAGGACAGAGAGGATATATTGGATGTAGACACGAAGTCTAAAAAAATATATGAAAATAAGTAAATTAGATTAAAAAATGAGTAAAGTGGTGGGATTCATTTATATTTAATAATAAATTTGAGATAGTAGATAATGTAGTAGTGTTTATATTATTATTATAAAATAATAATAGCGGAGGAGTAGCATGTATAATAATCTTTTATTTTATTAAAAGTTAGTATTTTTTTTGAAATGTATAATAATGATGGGACATCTCAAACAAAACTGTATAGAAATGAATGGGATAAGAAAAAGGAATACTCAGTGTGTAATAAGGAAATATTATAAGAGTTTTTCTGTATCTTTTTTTTTTCAACTTGTCGTTAATAGTTACAATAAATTTAATTTAATTATATATATATATGTATATATTAATTTAATATATTGAAATTTATAGTTCAAAAGTTTTAAGAAAATATCCAGAGATTTTGCAAAGAGGAAAAAATTCATTATTTTTAAATAATATTTTTATAAAATAGAATTATATAAAAAAAATATCTATAGTATATTTCCAAAAAAACGGGGTAAAAGTGGGATCCATCCATATATATTTTTATGTTCACCTTATCTCTTAAAATAAGGTGGATCCGGTTTGTGTAACGTAATGTGTCCGTTTGTAATTATATGCTCCTTCGACCCATGTCTTGGGAGAGATGCTGGTTGCTAAATTTTATTTTCATTGTATATCTGTTACTCCCTCCGTCCCTCTCCGTCCCTCTGATTTCTATACACTTTCCTTTTCGGGATGTCGCATTCAATTCTGTACATTTCAAAACTTTCCTAAAATAGTAAATTTTTATAATATAAAAATCCCACTCACCCACTAACTTCATCTACTTTTCTAAATCTATCACTTAAATATTAATGGGTCCCACCACTTTACCTACTTTTCTTTCTCTTTCTTATTACTTTACATTACTTTATACACTTTTCTTAGTCTCCGTGCCCGATACAAATGTATACATCTAAATGGGACGGAGGGAGTATTTATTTGTAGCGGTGTTCAAACATTTCTGATTTATTTTAGAATAAAAATGTTATCTTCAAATTAATTTTTAAAACATATTCAATCTATCTATTTATTTTTCTCTGATTTTATGGAATATATCTCTATAAATCGGCTAGTCGGGTTAGCTGATTACTTCCGATATCCATTTGTTACAATTATATTTTATCACTAACTTAGACTTTTAAAATAAATTTTAACATTATCGTTACATTTTATTTTTCTACGGACTACCTTTTGTGAATATTAATATATACTAGCTTATAACCCGTGCAATGCACGGTCGGTTATAATATTTGCTATTTTATCGTATATATTTTAACTTAAACTAATATTATTGTGAGAGTAAAATTATGATAAAATAATATGATTAATAAATTTTTTATTTAATAGATGATAAATTCTTAATATTTAATTTCATCAAATGACTATATATATTTTACTAAGAATGTTAAATTACGTTTTTTAAGAAGATCTATAAAATCAGATCTAAATCGACCAATCAATCTTTTAATATTTCGTTATTGATAATTAATAATATAGTATATAACATATTAAGTTAAAAAAGACAATAAAAAATATATTATAACATGTTATAAATTTAGAAGGTCCGTGGGTTGAATATCAACCGGCTCAATGAACTCGATTGACCTACCGACTAACTGAACTTTTCATGTTTCGGGTTTAACAGTATAATAGTATATTATAGATTTAGAGTTAAGTTCAATGGAGACCACATTTTTTCTGGAGACCTGGAGACCACATATGTTCTACAAGTAAAATATTTCATGAAAACATTGCAAAACGTATAGTTTTACAAATCATGTTCTACGAAATCATTATTTCATTTAAAATCTTGAATATCATATAAGTTTTACATGTGAAACATTACAAAATGTTTTGTTTTATGAAATATGTTTAGTTTGCAGAACATTTGTTCAACTTGCAGAACATACATTATCTACTTATTAAACATAGATGATCTTCAACAATTTTAATGAATACATGATATTTGTAGAACATATTTTACAAAATAATGTATTTTATAGTGTTTTGATTAAAGAACATACGTGTTCTTCGAGGTCTCCGATTAAATAGCGGTCTCCATAGAGCTTTCCTCTATAGATTTATAATATTACTTTTAAAGTGAGTCCATTAGTATATTTAAAAATAATGTTAATGTATTTTGGTATATCCAGTGCGCACCAAAGGGTAGCGGCTGCGGGTTCCTACGTTAAAAAAATAAAATTATATATAATAATATTATATTTTTATATATGCAGTTCCTGTTAATTGTAGAAGATCCATTTTTTAGTTAGAAAATATAAAAAATATAATGTATTTTAGTTAAAAAAGTAATTACTATGTTTCTCGATGTTATTTTAAATGATGGAGTTTTTTTAGTTGGAAAATATAGAAAATGATAACATATTTTAATTAAAAAGAATAATTGGTATATAGATAGGCCCGTATTTTGGCCCAAGTACCGATTGACCAAGCTTTCAATATTTCGAATTTAATATTATAATAATATAGATATATAATATTTTTTTTATATGAATGTTGCATGTGTTATTTTTGGAAAATCGATTTTTTAGTTAGGATTCTGAAAAAAATAATGTATTTTGGTTAACAGGAATAGTTGCTATGTTGTCTAATATTAGTTTTAGAAAATTGAGTTTTTCCAGTTAGAACATATAAAAAAAGATAATAGATTTAGTTAAAAAGATAACATATTTTAGTTAAAAAGAATAATTGGTATATAGATAGACTCGTATTTTGGCCCACGTAATTATAAAAATCCGCATAATTATAAAAGCCCGCGTACCGACTGATCAAATTTTTAATTTTTCGGGTTTAATAGTATAATATTTTTTAAGGATTGATTTTAATTTTGGTATAGTCAAATATGTTTTATATTTGTTTTATGTATTGATCGTAGATTTGTTTTATGTTTTGATTTGGTTATATTTTGTTTGAAGCCCACTAATTTTGTTTGAAACCCGCTAATTATAAAAGCCCATATAAAAGCCGCGTACTGACCGACCAAACTTTTAATGTTTCGGTTTTAATAGTATAGTATAGATGTTATATTTTCTTTAGTATATATAATATAAAGATTATGTGGATTTCACATTCAAAATGAATTTTTGGAGTCTCATTTTCAAGAATGAATAAAATAAGATTTATTGGTTTTTCTTGTATCTATCTCCAACACAGATGCTCCCTCACTCTGTTCCATTTATCAATCAACCATCATCATCTTTATCTATTATTTTTCAATTGGTACGATCATATTCCTTTTACTTAGAGGGAGATTTTAATTGGCAAGAATTTTTGTGAATGTAAAGAAACAATCATTATTAATAAAATGGGAGTCAATAACAGTTTGTTGTCTACCTCAAAAATGATTAGTAGTATGTGCCATGAGCATTTATTAGAAAATCTGTATAATTATTTGGTATCATTTGAATGTTTATATTTGGTTGAGTATTGAGATTAAAAATAAATAAAATAATGAAAAAAATATAAGAAAAGTGACCGATAGTGGTGGATTAATTGATATTTGATGTATAAAATACGTATACGGGAGAAAAGCAATGTGATTAGTCGCAAAGTTGATAGGATATAAGCACAATGTTTCAAAATTTGATGGATTTTGGTAGGATTCCAAAAGACTTAAAATATACCAAAAAATCCCACAAAAACCATTATTTTATGAAATCCAAAAAAATTCATCAGGCATTTGAATACCATCAGATTTTAATGGATTTTAAATAATCGTAATTGAATATCATAAATTTTAAAGCATAATTTAAAATCCTAATTGAATACCACCAGATTTTGTAGCATAATTAAAAATCTCAATAGAATATCCCAAGATTCCAATGGATTTCCAACAATTTCAATCAAATACACTCAGATTTCATGAATGAAAAAAAAATGATTTAATATCCCAATCCAATACACCCTTGTAAAACTATTATATTTTAGTTTTTCTTTTATTAGAGATAAGTTTCAAAAAGATATATAATAAAATAAATTACGTTGTCAAAAAAATCAAAAATCAATTGATTAAAAACCGTGATAATAATTAACGAGTATCTTCCTCATTTTCTTCCTGCTTCTAGAAAATGACTAGAATATTAGCTGTTGGGGAGAAATCAATATAGTTCTATAACTAGGGAAAAAAACGCGCTCCGCGCGATTGAAAGAAAAATAAAATGTAAAATAATTTAAAAGATCTTTATGATATATAATTTTTGGATCCATTTATTTTGAATTTGGTTTTTGATATAATTTTTAGATCTTTTTATTTTGTATTTGTTGTTGAAATATAAGAAGATATAATTTTTTTTTAAAACCGTAACCTTCAGCACTTAAAAGAAATAGAAATGAACATATTATCTTTTGCAATAAAAACATTTTGTTATTGACTTCTATCCACCTACATTTAATTCTTCACTCCCTTTTCTCTCATCTGATACCATATTTTTTTCCGCATCTCTTTCTTTACCCATGTAAATAGTTCTGGCGAGGGGGGAGCTAAATGGGTGCATTTGCATGAATTATGTTCATTCGCTAGCCTTAAAGCAAGGCAGTGGAGATGTTTAGTTATTGCTGCTGGATGCGTCATTTCTTCAAGCATCCTAAAGGTGTTCAGAGACTATTACATCGAGTAAAATTAATCATGTTGTAGATGAGAATATACAGTAGAGAGATTGATTTTCCAGTTTAAATAGTCAAAGACAATTAAACTTCAAACTGATGTGCTCCACTCTACTATCCCTTACTTGAAATATTAATCATGTTTTGATGTAGGAAAAAAGGTAAAAAGCCAAAATAAACCATTTGGGAACAATATAGAAGGCTTTGGAAGCCCAAGTATATAGTTTAGTAAGTTTAATATTAATCTAGGATGATATTCCATAACTATATTAGTCATTAGAATTTGATCTGTATTAGGAAGTACTTAAGATTTTTTTATTATTATGTATATAGGATATTATCTTGTAATTTATTCAGAGTTTATCATATCGGAATATTGTATTATTGTTCGCAAGAACTTTTGCTGGAGTTTTCTGCCCTTAAACCTTATTTTCCCCTTTTGTTATAGATAATAGAAATATGATTCAACAATAAGCCTCGACAACCTGCCACTTATATAGTTCATAATCACACTACACCATATTTGACCTGTTGCAACGGCATGTTGCAAAAAATGTTGCAATAGGCCAAAAAATAGCTACTCTTTTGTAATAGTTTTTGAAAATGTTACCTAAAACTGAAAAGTGTTGCATGCTTGGTAATTTTTAGTGAGAGTTAAAAAAGTTGATGCCAATTGTAACACTTTTTTTAAACGTTACGGTTGTTTGCAACATATTTGTCAAGTGGAATAAAAAATTAGGCGGGCTTCTTCTTTTTTTCAGTGGCGGGTACCAAAATAGTTACCCAAAAACAAACACCCCAAAACAAACATTTCACTTTCAAAAAACAAATATCTCCTCTTCTCCTTTGTATATCCATTTTGTTATCATAGCCAAATCCATGTGCTGCAATAGAGTATTAATAAACAAAATTATACTATTTAATTATGAATTTCAAATTTACATATTTATTGACTTTGGCACTAATCAATATTCAATTTAAAAATATATATAAGGTCGTCCAAGTAAATAAATATTTATATATTTTAAATGTTGTAAAAATATTTAATTATTTTTAAATAAGTTTAAATTTTTTTAAAAAAATAATTTTAAAATGATCTTATCATCCAACTTAATGTAATTAATATGGATAAAATTAATTGTAAAAACATTCTAATTAGCAAATAATTGATTAATTTATTTTTATAAATATTAAAATATTAGATTTTATATTAATATTAATGGTTAACTTATTTTAATAAATATTAAAAAATTTGAAACAACATATACCATAAAATAATAATTTTTTATAAAATTAAAAAAATTAAATAAATTTTATGAGTTGTCCGTGTGCACGCTTAATAAAAAATTAAATAAATTTCCCCCCTTAATCAATTTCACAACTCCCGCTTTGTAACAGTTTCTTAAAATAAAACATTAAGTTTAACAGGTTTAAAACATAAACATTAAGTTTAACAGGTTTAAAACATAAACTTTAGACAAAAAACATTAAAACATATAAGCTGCCGTCTTCTTTGGGAACCTTAGCCCCTTCTTTCTCATTCTTCGATTTGTTCATACAAGCTTCGATGCGATCATTCTGGTTGAGTAAAAGCTCATACAAGCTCTTATGGTCAATTAGAAGGTCATACAAGCTCCGATTTGTTTCCTTTAGAGTTTCGATTGTTCGATTTGCTGGTACAAACTCATAAAACCTCCGGGTATGTCATTGTCTGGGTCTTTCTTGCATAGATTTGTTTCTTTGTGTCAAGGATGTCTGTTCTAAGAATTCAATATTTTAATTACCTTCTTCTTGTGTTATTTTGGTTAGTTTTCAATGGGGTCATGTGGGTGTAAGAGGGTCAAGTGGGTTTCGACCGGACTTTAAAGCTAGAAGTTCAGGTGGGTTTCAATTGGAGTTTGGAGTTTTTGTTTGTGATTGGAGTTTGGATGTTTGGGTTTTGGTTAGTAGCGAGGAAACCAAAGCGAGGTATTATTTTTTTCTGTTACTTCGTTGCTTAGTCATCCATTTTTGGTACTTGGTTGCTTAGTGTATTGCTTGCTTGGAACTTTGCTCGTTTTTGCTTTATTACTGAGTATGTGTATGTGTTTGTCTGTTTTAATGTAAAAAGATGTTATGCCTGTTTGTTATTCTGTCATATGCCTGATCCACATGCCAAGTTAAGTTTTATTATAGTGACCTTTATTAGTTTCTTTTTTGACTTTTGGAAATAGTTAGATACTAAAATGGTTAATTGGTTGTGAAAGAGCATATGTCAAGCTGTGTCTTGGTATTTTCACTTTGACAGAATGTTAAACACTATGCTGCAGGACAATATTTAACGAAAAGGAAAACAAGAATGAGAAATTGAGAACTAACTGAAACAAGGATGATTTAAGTTGATTCTCTCATCCATCACACATTGTGTTAATATTAACAAACCATTTACATATGTTAGCTTATAATAAATCTGAGATGAATGACATAAATTGTATCAGGCTATAAAGGAGGAGCTGTCTTCTTTAGAATTGCGGCCAGAAGAAGAGCTTGATGCACACAATGCTGCCAAGATGGTGTTTTATTTATACATATCTTTTTATATTTAATTTTCTAATCTTGTTTGTATATGTTCATTATTGATAGTTTACTCACTTTCACTCTCTGTTTACTTAGCCTATGTGTGATAAAAGCTAACCATTACGTACAAAAAACTTTGAAACTTACTTTAATACTACCAGTAGAACTTAAAGTAGTTACTTTTAAGTATAATGCAGGTTACTAGACTTGTAAAAGAAGATCACCGCTGATTGCACTGAAGGTGGCATTCTCACTGCTTCATATGGGTACATACGGGGGGCATGAAGGGAAAAGTATATGTACCTCGTACATTCATGAGGTATAAAAACTAATTCATTATTTTTTTTATATCATATATATTTGCTGATGCTTCTCCCATCAGCTTTGATTAGATAATGTTGTGATTCTCTATAATTGCTAACCATCCATAGTAGAATAAGGGCTGCGTCTATGGAAAATGGTACACAAATCAATCTACCTCATTTTTTAATTATTTACCTTTGATTATATTGCATAGTAGTACTTATGTAAGACTATCTCATTATTGCAGGCTACTAAAATTAGTGTAGGAGTTGATGTTTGCATGGTTAATGAAAGAGGCTTCTATTTCAACCTTGCAGAAGTTCAGAAACCTCTTTATGCTAATATGACTAATTTAAGTATGAATGGGTCATGTGCACAAGGTTCATGTAACATATATAACTAAATTGTCGACAAACATATGTAGTATTTGTACTTATAGAATTTATATTTGGTTCTTGTTATTGCCTTGCAGTCTATTAAACTACACTTATGCAGATGAAAATATAGAATGCAGCTTTTAGTCACTTAAGAATGAGGAGGATGGGAATGCAGCTTCTCAACATAGTGATGAATGAAGATTTTTAGTCACTTTTTATTTTTACTTCTTCATCTATTCTTGCTTTTAGATTGACTTTTGTAAGGATGGTTTATAAATTGGTACATTACTCCGGTTTCTATGTATCTTTCAACTTGATGACTCGGTTTGTACTTTGTATTTTCTTTTGGTTAGTTTCAAGTCAAGAAAATTTCATAGTACTATTGCATTTATATAGTATCATTGTAAATCAGGCCTCAAAAGTATTGTAAGAGAATACATAATGTTGCCAGAAAATTTAAAAGCATTACAATACACATAAAACTGTTGCACAAATGTGTTACCAAAAAACTAAAAAGTATTGCAATTGGTTTAATATTGTTGCACAAAACTGTTACAACAAAATTTCAAATTATTGGTATGCAACAGTTTTTAAGTATATAGTGTTACAAAGAAATGTTACAGTAAATTTATTGTAACACTATAAAATTGTTACCAAAGGTCTCGAAAATGTTGCAATAGATTACAATTAAAAGTCTATTGCAATACCTCAAAAATGTTGCAAGAAACAAAATATATGTTGCAACAGGGGTCTATTGCAACGGCAGCAAATGCAACACCAAATTTTAACAAAAATGTTACCAAAACGTTTATTGTAACAATTTTAGGCCCTAAGGCTACATTTTTCAGCCGTTGCAACAGGTGAAATATGGTGTAGTGTCACTAACTCCAAATAAAACACCAATATGTCGACCACATTTTGTGAAGGTATAGAGGTTATCACAAGCCTCGCGAAGAGATAGCTTACAGCAGATCTCAAGGCATCATGTGAAAGTAAGGCAACATCGAGCAACATGAAATATACACGAAGAGCTATCCCATGTGATTAAAAACCAGACTTAACTATTTAGATTCAGAACACTGCGGCCGCTGCGCAGGTATCCCACAAAACAATAAATCAATAAACAACACTGCTGCGGTAATACCTTACTTATGTGCAACTTTTCGATAAACTGGTTCCGGAATAGAAAACGATTGAATACTCGCAAAGGGTAAACCAAGTGACCGCCTGCATATCATCAAACAAAAAGGAAAATGTCAATCTTAAGTAACATACTTATAAAATAAAAAATGCACCTCATGCCAATACCACATGAACTTACTATGTTGAAAGAGGCCACATGGGTAGAAAATACAGCAAACTGGACAATTTTGAAACTACGCGCAATGGAGGATTTGGGCACCAAAGTAGTACTTCCATTAGATACTGCCACAACATTACCTTCTGCATTTAGCAAAAGAAAAAAAACATTACCTTCTGCATTGCTCTAAATTTTCCACAGGTGCACTTGCAAGCTCTTCACTTCGTTTCTGGAAACCAAATTATCCGATTACAGACTGCAAAATGAGAAAGGAAAAAAAGAAAGCAAGTAGAGAAACATTTTGAAAATATAGTTAACTGCTGTACATAAAACTTTTAGCCGCATTTGTCTCGAAATTTGATTTTGATTTGATTTTGATATGGATCATACACCAGGCTAGATGCACACAGACAATAAGAGTCAATCACCAACTCCACAATGAACAAAGGTACTACACACACGACAAACTAAATGTTCGAAAATCTAAATTGAAATCTTATGCAATTGCTTAACCTTATATAAAATTAGGTATACGAGTAGAGAGAACCTTTTAGTTGTCGAGTGAAAAAGCTGGAAATACCGCAACAAAGCAAAAGCAACAGCTGTATGATCATAGTCATAAATAGTGTATACATGATTATAGCTTTGATCTGAAGAGACAAAGCTAACTGACTATTAAAGAAGGAAAACTAAAAAGATACAAATATATATGGCCATTATTAACCCTTAAGATCTCTCAGCTCTAATAAAAAAAATTCTAAAATACAGAAATCTAGAAAATGAGAGAATTTGAAAGCAAGGATCCTGGAGCATGCCACGTCACCTTCCCAGGAACCTCCTTTATATAATTTGAAAGCAAGGATCCTGGAGCATGCCACGTCACCTTCCCAGGAACCTCCTTTATATAAATATAAGATGTGTAGATCAGTTTCAATTAAGACAGAAATAAAACGCTACTTGCATTTTCCTTCTTGTAAAATTTAAAAAATTTAATTAATTCATTTAAGCGCTACTTGCATTTTAAATTTAAATAAACTAGAATTTTCCTCCCTGCTGCATATTTGAGTTCCAAGTGGTTTGTAATAAACTCAAAATAGGTTTGATTTCAGTTGACTTTGAGCCGACTCAGTCTCTTGATCAAGTTGAGATACTATTTTTTTTCCCATCATATTAAGTTGAGGTACTTGAAAGTGATGTTACTGTAAAATATATCATATGCAACCATATTAGAGCATCTCCAACAGTGTTGGCTATAATCGTCGGTTAAATTGGACCTGTAAGACGTAATGTAAATTTTGCTGAACCTGTAAGACATTTCGCTTCAATGGTATTGGCTATTTTGGTTGGCTATAATTTAAAAATAGCATATTATTAATATTTTAGATTGTTAAAATAGAATATATGAGTTCAATATGGTAATAAATGATGTGCAATCTTCCTACAGATTTCTTACAGACCTGTAGAGGTTCGACAAATTTAGCCATCCATAGGAGGTTGACTAAATTTATAGACAACAGGTCACTATGGTTGGAGTGTGAACTTTTGAAGTGGTTGGCTAAATTTTTTTATTTTTGGCATGACAACTCATCTTTTAGCTAAGAGATCTTCATGGTTGGAGATGCTCTTATAGCACCAGATTATTATAGCCAATGTTACAGAAATCAGAAATCAGATCTAATCGGTAGATCTACTGGTTTAGGATTAATCGAAAATCGGGTATTATTTTTAGTATGTTAAATTACTTTTTAACGAAGGATTTTTCATCGTTAGAGTTGTTCTAATATTTCATTTTCCTTTTCGTAAATTTAAAATTGATACAGAAGGATGTTCCTCCCTGCTGCATATTTAAGTTCCAAGTGGTTTGTAAGATGATTAAGTTTATGCACACACCAGTGCCTCTTGTACTAATTTCCTTGAAACGAGCTAGGTACTTGAAAGTGATGTTACTGTAATATATCATGCACCCAATTATTATAGAACGTCTAAACAAAATGAACAAAACCACGGAATATTGGCCCAGTCAATCATTCTTAACTTCCTGGCACTGGCTGTGTCCGCGACTTTTCAACAACTCGTTTTTCGTTTAGCTTAGGGCAAGGTACTTTAACAATGAACATGGCTACGTGTATATGGGTTTGTCTAGTGTGTGCCCATTGACACATGATAAGTGCGGAATTTGATATGTTTGGGAGTTTTTGATTGTTGTGGTTGTTGTATTTGCAGGGGGTCCACCATTATTAAGATATGAGAGCCCCAGACAAATTCTGCGCTTAACATGTGCTCATGGGCACACCCCAGAAAAACCCGTATGTATATATATAGGTAATCACATATCCATTATATAAACACATACAAAGCTTAACAATATATTTGCCCATGGAGCACAGGAGCCACTTCATGCATCAGGGTCATGCACTCTTACAAATTCATAACACTCAAGATTACCTTTGTGGTGGCTGCAAAACTAATGGAGAAGGAACGAATTTCGGGTGCGAGCCCTGCAATTTCCATATGCACGATTTTTGTACCAATTGCCCCAAGATACTATCCTCCTTTTTGCACCCACAACACCCTCTAAGCCTCATGACCAGTAACACTCAATATGCGGCGCCTCCTAGGATCTGCGACGTGTGTGAAGACACCGTTGAGGGTTTGTTTTACTGGTGCCAAACTTGCGAGTTCAGTGTGCATCCACTCTGCACTCAGTTTCCTCCGTCTTTACGTCACGCTGTTCATCTTTCCCACCCTCTCATGTTCCAAAAGTCTTATAAGGACGCTTATTGTTGTGTTTGTAACACAGCTGTCCGCAGCTACTTTTGGAGATATAGATGTGGATGTTGTGATGGTTTCGATGTTCATGTGGAATGTGCAGCGCTACTGCAGATTCCACATGAACAATCATCGTCAGATGATACGACCAGCAGGCGTCTACCACCTTGGGCTGGTCTTTATACTTATGGCGGAGTAAGCTCTGCAGTCAATTCACAAAACATGTATCATCAGACAACTCCGCCATATCCCATGTACAACCCTTATGGAGGTGTGTCTTCGATGCACAATTTCTACGGGCATGGTATGTATGCACAGCAACCACACCAATTGTACGGGCAAATGCAACATTGTGCGTATCCAAATATGAATTCGTATTACATGTACAATCCTTCTATTGGATTGCCTTACTATACGAATCCGCATAACATGTACAATGGGGCGCCGCCATGTGATTTCAATTCACAGCCCTCGCAAATCCACCATGGCGACACAAGTCACCAAGGTCAGGCACATAATGGGCAAAATAGCCCAGCCGGAGCTCAAAAATTTGGCAAAATGGTTTTTAAAATCGTGGCTAATCTAACACTTGGAGTGATGTCCAATGTAATATTTGGAGCATTAGGATTAGCAGCCCTGTAAACCTGCTAGTGATTCCCCATTAATTGCTATTTGCTGCCCCTAAATTTGTTTTATGCAAGGAAGAATAAGATATACAAATTAATTGACTTCTTCAGGGCAGAGTTCCAACCTAGTCTTGTATTGTTTAACTTGTATCTACTGTTGAATGAATCACATCTAAACTCGTTTTGTCTTTAAATTGTTTATGGAAAATGCTTGGTGCACATAATTGTGTACAAAAACATGTACATAATGACATGTGGCGGATTTTAATTGGATGGCACCCCTGCATTTACACCAACCACCTCAATTAAAACCCACCACATCAGTTGCCACGTCATTGTGTACAAATTTTCTGTACACAATTATGTGCACCTAGCACTCATTGTTTATTACCCAGTCAGTTGCCCCAGTTCGCTGCCATTGCCATGTAGAGTTGACCATACTTTAATGCTCCGATAAAGTAAAAATTTATAATTCATTTTCAACTTAATTAAATGAAATAATTTTCAATTAATGTCAAAAAACCAAATCCATATCCGAAATTTTACTAAGGCAACAAATCTTCGGCCACAAGCTCAAATTAATGCAACCGAAATATATCCGCTTGGAATTTATTTTCACCATTTTCAGCCGGAACTTGCATCCCCGATATGCTTAAATTTTTCAAGGCTCCATAGTTAACCTGAGATGAGCACCCATATTAAAGATGTTAGTGATATCGAAGGCTCCATAATAGTCGTTTCTACTTCGACTGCTTTGTAGTTGTTAACTAAACATTGCAAGAAAAACGACTATTTTCGATCGGCGGATATTTTCGACCGTCAAAAATAAAAGCGGTCGAATTTAAATTTTTTCGATCGGGTCTTTATTTTCGACTAGCTTAATTCCGACCCGGCAGTCGAAAAAGATTATTTTTAACCGTATACGATGACCGGTTTTAGACAGTCGAAAATAGCCGTTTTTCTCATAGCGAAAACCATTCGCATGTGTGCAAATTAAAGTTGCCCAAATGTTTTACCAAGTGGAGTTAGGTTAGGCATAGTGTACACCGGTATAGTTACCGCTTGGAAGAGGTTGTGAAGTGAAAAGGCCAGGTAAATAACTTTTTAGGGAGCCAAAAGGGCGAGGGTTCCGGTGAAACACCATGGAAGGAGGCTGAGAGAAAGAGAAACTAAGATGGGTTAAGCGAAGAGATGATTAGTTGATTACTATTGTAAGACCGTAGGTGGATCCATTTATAGCTGGCAAGAAACCCTCATGAGCTACCGTCTTAAACATTTAAGGGGCCATGTGCTATATAAAAAAATTGGGTTCATAATATAATATCAAAAATTAATTTTCTTCTATTTATAATGATAATAAATTTTTTATACAAAAACAACTTGATGATATTAATAAAAAAAATATAGAGATGATGTATTTTCATAAATAAGGTGTAAATTTCAAATATGGAGAGTTTTTATATGAGCCATGCTTCTTGTTTTTGCTCATATATTATATATCTATAAATGGGCTAGAAATATTTGGGGGCCCTAAAAATTTAGAAGCCCTGTTCAGTTGGGCTGTTGGCACTCCTCCATAGCCAGCTCTGAAAAGCTATGACCCTTAAAATGTCATGGTAAACAAACAACTACGATCTTGGCGGGACTTTTCATTTTCATAATATTCCTCATCAGACCCTTAAAGATGTCATGATAAACAAACAACTATAATCTTAGCGGGACTTTTCATTTTCATATCCATTTCCATGTTGAGTTCCTTGTTAGTCTATGATTTTCTAGTACACTTTTAAGGAATTCGCAAAATTTTGATAAAAAATTTATGTCAAAATTAGCTAATTTTGATGGCATTCATGTCGAAAACACTATTATATCATATCTATCATTTAAGCGCTACTTGCATTTTAAATTTAAATACACTGGAATTTTCCTCCCTGCTGCATATTTGAGTTCAAGTAGTTTGTAATAAACTCAAAATAGGTTTGATTCCAGTTGACTTGACTCGAGTCTCTTAATCAAGTTGAGGTACTTGAAAGTGATGTTACTCTAATATGCACCCAATTATTATAGCACCCATTTATAGAACCATTTATCATAGTGTTATAGAAATCGGAAATCAGACTTAATCGGTAGATTTAGTGATTTAGGACTAATCAAAAGTCTGGTATTAATCGGAACAATTGACGAAATGAAAATCGGATGTATTTTAAAATTAAAATATTATTTAATATATAATTATTAATATATATATATATATATATATCTTTACTATATCATAATTAATTCTATAATTATTCATATTTAAAATGATATAATATTTAAATTTTAATAAATTATTATATATATTCCGATTAAGAAAAACTTATAAAGATTAATCGGATTTCAAAAATCGAATTGATCAACAACATCTTCACAAATTAATCGATTGAATCGGAGATTTTTATAACACCAATTACACCACGTTAAATAAAACAAACAAAACCACGGAAAATTGGCCCAGTCAATCACTCTTAGCTTCCTGGCACTGGCTGTCTGCGACTATTCAACAACTCGTTTTTCGTTCACCTTAGGGCTAGGTACTTGAACAATGAACATGGCTATATGTATATATATAGGCCAGCTAATCACATATATATTATATAAACACATACAAAAAGCTTAAGAATATACTTGCTCATGGAGCATAGGAGCCACTTCATGCATCAGGGTCATGCCCTGTTACAAATTCACAACACTCAAGATTACCTTTGTGGTGGCTGCAAAACTAACGGAGAAGGAACGAATTTCGGGTGCGAGTCCTGCAATTTCCATATGCACGATTTTTGTAGCAATTGCCCGAAAATACTATCCTCATTTCTGCACCCACAACACCCTCTAAGTCTCATGATTAGTAGTAACACTCAATTTTCAGCGACTCCTAGGATCTGCGACGTGTGTGAAGAGACACGGTTGAGGGTTTGTTTTACTGGTGTGAAATTTGCAATTTAAGTGTGCATCCACTCTGCACTCAGTTTCCTCCGTCTATACGACATGTGGTGCATCTTTCCCACCCTCTGGTGTTCCAAAAGTCTTGTGAGGGCGCTTTTTGTTGCGTTTGTAACACGGTCTGTAGCTACTTTTGGAGATATACATGTGGATGTTGCGATGGTTTCGATGTTCATGTGGAATGTGTAGCGCTACCAGTGGCGGACCCAGGAATTTTTTCCAGTGGGTTCCTAATATAAAAGTTAAAACAAAACGATGCAATGTTGATCTTAGATAGTACGAAATACATTAACCTAGGCAAAAGAATCGAGACCAAATTGGATTTCCTGCCGAGAGGTGCAGATTGGTAGAGACAGTAAGATGAGTACTTCGACATATAATTGAATTATTGGAGGTAAGCTTTTCTATTAGTTTTTAACGTGATAGGCTACTGACACTTTTTATGTTGGGCTGTTTCTGGGCTTTTCTTATACTGAAAGCATGTCATTTGCTTATATTGGGTTGGGTAAGTTAGTAGGTGGGTTCCTTGTCATAATTTTGATGGGTTTAAAAATTAATTTTATTACAAATTACTCTTTAAGCCCAAGCCCAATTGGGTTCCCGGGCACCCACCCTTTTGCATGTGCGTCCGCCCCTGAGCGCTACACATTCCACATGAGGTTCATGTGGAATGTGGAGCGCTACACATTCCACATGAACAATTAACATCAGATGATACTACCAGCAGGCGTCTACCGCCTTGGGCTGGTCTTTATACTTATGGCGGAGTAAGCTCTGCAGTCAATTCACAAAACATTTATCATCAGACAACTCCGCCATGTCACGTGTACAACTCTTATGGAGGTGTGCCTTCTCCGCTCAATTTGTACGGGCATGGTATGTATGCACAGCAGCCACACCAATTCTACGGCCAAATGCCACATTATATAAATCCGTATTATAACATGTACAATCCTTCTGTTGGATTGCCTTACTATACGAATCCGCATAACATGTACAATGAGGCGCCGCCATGTGATTTGAATTCACAGAACGGGCAGATCCACCACGGCGACACAAGTCACCAAGGTCAGGCAAATAATGGGCAACATGGCCCAGCCAGAGTTCAAAAAATTGGCAAAAAAGTTTTTAAAATCGTGGCTAGTCTAACACTTGGAGTGGTGTCCAATGTAATATTTGGAGCATTAATGATAGCCCTGTAAACCTGCAAGTGATTCTCCATCAATTACTGCCCCTAAATTTGTTTCAAACAGCGAAGAATGAGATATACTTAACTTCTTCATGGCAGAGTTCGAATGAACCTGAGCCTCTACTAGTCTTATATTCTTATACCAGGCCACCAATGAATCACATCTAAACTCGTTTTGTCTTTGAATTGTTTATTACCCGGTCAGTTGCCACGGTTCTCTGCCATTGCCATGTAGAGTTGAGTTACTCCCTCCGTCCCGCTTATTTTGATATTTTTTTTTAGTGTTTGGTATGCGCGTATTTTAATGCTTTTATAAAATACAGTTTTATGATTCATTCTCAACTGAATTGAATGAAATAGTTTTCAATTAATGTCAAAAAACCAAATCCAGTTCTGAATTTTAGAGGCAACAAATTTTCGGCCACAAGCTCAAATGCAACCGAAATATATTGGGGTTGGAATTTATTTTCACCATTTTCAGCCGTAACTTGCAACCCCAATATACTTATATTTTTATTATTACTTTTAATTCATCTCTTGTTTTTCGAGATAAGTTCTAATTTGGGTTTGTCTAATCTCTCTTTGTGTAAATTGGGCCTTGTCTAATCTCTCCTCACGAGAGTTTATCTTTGTTTGAATTTTTTTGTTGTTCACCATGTTCGAGATTATAACGATTTTGATGGTGTTGATTAAGCTATAAGGGTTTGTATAATGATGCATTTGTGATCGAGAGCTCAAAATAATGATAGAGTATATATATTACAATATGTGTATATAACTTCAAAAAACCGTTTATTAAAATACGTTTAGTTGCATATCAGAGATGGCATTAAAATACAATCTGATGGGTACTCGAACTATTTCGATCTTAATGAATTTTCCAAAATTTGATATTTCGAATTAAATTTATATTTCTTACACTAACCAATTTGAATTTGAATATTAGACATTTCAATCCAAAATTCAATCTAAAATCTAAAATTCAAACCAATCCTGATTCTAGCGCGAAACCCAGAAAAAATTCCAATATATATACAATATAATATTTTTAGTTTAATTATATTTAATATTATTTATAATATACACGTGTTTATGTGTATATTCTTGCTAGCTTATAATTCGTGCAATGTACGGGCGGTTATAATATTTGCTATTTTATCGTATATATTTTAACTAAAACCAATATTATTGTGAGAATAAAATTATGATAAAATAATATGATTAAATAATTTTTTTATTTTACAGGTGATAAATTCTTAATAGTTAATTTCGTCAATTGGCTAATTAAAAATTAGGTCAAACATATATGTTTTACTGAGAATGTTAAAATACGTTTTTTTTTCATGTTATAATTTAAGGAGATCTATAAAATCAGATATAAATCAATTAATCAATCTTTTAATATTTCGCTATTGATAATTAATAATATAGTATGTAACATATTAAGTTAAAAAAGACGCGTAAAATCAAATACCGACCCACCATACTAACTTAAATGTTTTGGTTTAATAGATAATAAAATATATATTATAACATGTTATTAATTAAGGAGGTTTGTGGGTAGAATACCAACCGGCTCACCGAACTCGACTGAACTACCGACTAATTGAACGTTTCATGTTTCGGGTTTAACAGTATAATAGTATATTATATATTTATAATATTACTTTTAAAGTGAGTCAATTAGTGTATTTAAAAATAATTTAATGTATTTTAGTTGAAAAATATCACAGGTTATTTATTAAATTATATATAATAATATTATATTTTTATATATGTAGCTCCTATTAATTGTAGAGGATCCGTTTTTTAGTTAGGAAATATAAAAAAGATAATGTTTTTAGTTAAAAAGATAATTACTATGTTTCTCGATGTTATTTTAAATGATGGAGTTTTTTTAGTTAGAACATATAAAAAAGGGTAATTAAAAAGAATAATTGGTATATGAATAGGCCCATATTTTGGCCCAGGCACTTACTGACCAAACTTTGAATGTTTCGGTTTTAATAGTATAGTATAGATGCGTATATATTTCTTAAGGTTTGATTTTAGTTTTTGGTATAGTCAAATAGGTCTTAAATTTGTTTTATGTTTTGATTTATTTATATTTTTTAATGTTTCAGTTTTAATAATATAGTATTTTTTAAGGCTTGATTTTAGTTTTGATATAGTCAAATAGGTTTTATATTTGTTTTATGTTTTGATTTGTTTATATTTTGTTTGAAACCCACCAATTTTGTTTAAAGACCGCTTATTATAAAAGTCTGTATAAAAACCCGCGTACTGACCGACCAAACTTTTAATGTTTCGGTTTTAATAGTATAGTATAGATGTCATCGTGCCTTTTCAGTTATTAAGTTATTTAAAAAATTAAGGTTATGTACAATGAAAATTTGTATTTAGAAAATTAATAATGACGGTTTAGGATTTTCTTGGTGTGTATTAACATGTTAATATTTAAATTTTATTTTTTTAAAAATATTATTTTCAAAATACGTGTTATGATATGAATTTATTTCAGAATGATACGTTTTATTTTAATAAAATTATTAGTATAATAAGCAAAATCAATCAAACGTTATTAACTACTCCATCTGTCCATCTCATTTTTTTACACTTTTTTTTCATTGCTCGACACGCATTTTAAACCTCATATAAAACATAGTTTTATAAATTTCTTTTCAAGTTTTTCTTTTTTGTATAAAAGTTTAGATACTAAATTTTTATTCTCAAGATTTTTTTTTAAATAATTTATCAAACTATATTTTATGAAAGTATTAGAATGTGTGCCGAGTCTCATCTTAATGTAAACAATTGAGAGGGACGGTTTAGAAAATATATTTGGAGACATTTATTGAGTAACAACATTTTCCATCCATTTAACATGAAAATAACACGAAACGTCAACAACCAAACACTGCTTTATCACCGAAATCAAGGCAGTGGGTCCAGTTTGCCAGCGAGATGCAAAGAGTGTTTATATGGATATATTAAAACGAATTTTCTATCGTGTGTCCATGGGTACACAATAGTCACTAACTCCCATGAGAATAATAGTTTTTGATTGGTGGATAGATAATACTGGCCCCTGCATTTACACCTCACCAATCAAATGAAACCATTTCTACGAGAGTTTGTGCTTATTGTGTGCCCTTGGGCACACGTTAGAAAGACCGATATTAAAATAAGAGTATATTCTTTAGATTATTACTAGCACTATTTTATACACACTCTCTGTGCTCTCTTGTTTATAACTCCAAATCAAATCTCAAATCTAAGCTCCCGAGGAAGAAGAGAAAATGGGTTTGCAGGTAATATATCAGTCTTGTTTATTTTTTTATAACTCTTTGATTTATTTCATCTATACCCATCTGATTTTTTCGTTATTTTCTGATGTTTTTTGGCCTAATTTTGTGTGTTTATAGCTCTTGAATCTTTTGATTGTTGTTGTGTGTATAGAATGATCTTATTGTGTGTGATCTTTGTCAAGATCTGTGTGATTGTGGATGCTTAAATTGATTTTCTTGAAGTTCCTTTGATTTTTTTCAAGATTTATCTTTGAACGAGATCACTATGTTTTCTTGTTGCTGTTTGGAGATCTGTTTGTGATTTTAAATTTCTAAACTTTTTATGTATGTATGATCAATTAACGTTTTTGGGCATTTTATATGTCTGCTATTTGATGTTTGTGATAATCTTGGTTATATATTTTGATCTTGAGTGTAAGTCTATTCCTGTTCTTGTAAATCTATATACTAGGTTGTTTATATGTCTGCTGCAGGACAGATTTGTGAGCTTTCGAGAATAAGAACAAACTGATAACGTTATTCACGCGCACAACCTTAAGGATCCTCAGTGTTAATATATGCATTTACGACAAATTACTTGACTAATGTCGATAGCAATGTTAGGGAAGTTGCGTGGTGAACTAACGTGACGTTAGTCGTAGTAATGTTATTTTGGAATCGGCAAAGAAAAAGAAAACCAAGTTTCCTAGTGTCGATAGTGCTATTACTTGGTTGTGGCTGAAGAAAGCTGTAGTGATGCTTTAGTAATTTTTGTATGTGTAGTTTATTTAATTAGTTGATTTGTATTTGTTACAGAGGGTTTTTAACGTTTCTTTGGTGCTTGGCCGGTGTCTTTTGTTCATTGTTCCCTTTATGACATTGCCGAGTTAGATCAAACTTGCTTTTGTGTACTTTATTCGTTTAATAAATATGCAATCATTGCTGTCTTGTCATAGTCTTTCATCTTTATGGCTGCAGGAAGACTTTGAGCAGTATGCTGAGAAAGCTAAAACTCTTCCAGAGAGCACTACAAATGAAAACAAGCTTATATTGTATGGATTGTACAAGCAAAGCACAGTTGGACCTGTGAACACAAGTTAGTAGTTATTTACAAAAACAGATATTTCAGAGTGTTTTTTGTGGGAGCTCCATCTTGTATCTTATCTGTTATATTTGTATCCAATCTGCAGGCCGTCCGGGCATGTTTAACATGAAGGACAGGGCAAAGTGGGATGCATGGAAAGCCGTTGAAGGTATTACACAATTAGCTGTCTGAAGTGTTCAAGATAACGTAGTGGTTGCATTTTGATAATTATGATATAATCTATAAGTTTAACGATCGGTTGAATCAGCCATATCATAACATTTCAAGTTATGATATGTGATATGAAATAACAAGTACATAATGGTAAAGTTGTTCTCGACTAATATATTAGAAGACCTAGGTAGATTATTTGACGGATCATAGACTGCTCAGATGCAGTGTAGCTTGTAAAACATTGGCTAATCACATCTAATACTTGTGTTTGTGATTGCTAATTGTGATTTTACGTTATGTGTGACAGGAAAGTCCAAGGAGGAGGCAATGGGTGATTACATCACCAAGGTGAAGCAATTGTTGGAAGCTGCCGCTTAATCGTAATTATGTGCTTGATGGATTATGACGACTTGTTTTCTGGATTATAACAAGTCAGTCAGATGTTATTCCCTGTATTTTATGCTATCAGACTCCTTTGGTTCAGGATTTTAAGTTTATATATTGAAACTATCTCCGCAAATGACTTGAATTAATCAAGTACTATGGTTATTATACATCAAGTACCATTGCTGTTTTCTGCCAACTAAATTTACATATTGACCTCACATAAACATACACAAATAGCTTGATAGTTCATAACAACGAGCTTTCATCTATGACGACTACTGATAACGATATCCTTTTCTCTCTAATTCTTTGCTAAAGCTTGCGGAGTGTTTCAGTAATGAGTGTCTGTCTCTCCTGTTACCGTTTGTATCCAGTCTGCCATGCCACAGTAACTGAAAAACGAACAACGCAAGTGTAAACAGCAGGATCTGTCCTTCAAGGTTAGGGAGATAGATCCCGACAAAGTAGCACACAATGATGGGCATGATCAATTGTACCGAGTAAGAAACACCACGAGGCAGTAGAACCTGAATCAAGGACATTGCGGCAATGAAAGTTGCAGCATTGAATAACTGGAAGATGAAAAGATAGTAATGTGAGCTTGCAGCTATAAACTGGTTGTCGAATATAGTGGGAAGGGTGATCACAGCTTGATATGCATTCGTCGCTATTAGCACAGCAACCACCAGTATACCATTTTTATCTGCCAAGGAAATTATGCGGTGGTTTGAGAAGATCCATCTTTTGTACCATGGAAATCCCTTCTTTAATGACTTTACTAGTGATGAGTTGTTGTTTGTATCGCAGAAAACTGTTTCATTGTCATATGATTTTGTCTGAACCCACCAACGCGCTATTTTCAGCTTCCTGTCCTTCTGCAACATGGTCCGGGCTTGGGCATCCATGGTGTCTAGAGCCTGCAATCCTCTTGAATTCCTCGCGTATAGGTCTGTCTTGGGAATCAACATCTTCACCATCTATTAGCAATGTGCGTCATAGAAGTAAAACATAAGAGGCATATAAGGCTTACCAAGATCATAAGCTCTGATACTATGTTAAGTGACCAGTTCTCCTAAAACCTCGAGGTGTTGGGAGGAGGGCTTACTAGGATCATATATTATTCTAACACAATATAATTAGTTTTTTGATCAAGTTACCAGAAGATGATTCACTTACCTGGATATAATTTCTGGAGGCTGCAATATGCAGAATAGTATTGCTTTCTTCATCAGTCCACCCCATAACAAATACAGAATCTAACAATTTCAACCACTCCAGCATAACCTTAACAGTATCGATTTTATTGTTCTTAACAGCAATATGCAGTGCAGTCTCTTTTCTGACATTAACATCCAGGATTGATTCCGGACAAGCCAACAACAATTCAACCATCAGCTCAACATTTCCTTCCTGATCCGCCACAAAATGCAACGGAGTATTGCATTCTTTCCCTTGCACTCTCACTAGTTCTCTGTCAACGTTTATCATACGAATCACAAGATCACCATGACCACTCTGCAAAGCGGTGTGGATGGGGGCAAACCCGTCTGGATTCAGCTTCCGACTAAAAGATGGCTTAAGCCTCATCATTTCAATTGCAAAACGAACGTTCCCTGCCATTGCAGCTACATGCAAAGGCGTCTCAACAAATGGCGATTCGTCCACACGGTCCAGCATACATGGATCCTGCCGAATCAAATCATACAACAAATCAATATTTCCTATCCTAGCAACCTCATTCAACCTTTCCTCCATGACCCTTCTCAAAAATGTTTGCAGAGAATACTTATAATTAGTCATCAGATAACAATTTATTTATTTCTATGCTAGCAGGCTAAGGCGGCAAGAAATCTCATTATTTTTCGCTTAATTTTTATGATAATAGACTGACAATAATTAATCTTACTCTTGCCTGGACAAACCAGTTCAGACCATGTATACATATCTTGGTTAAACAAATCTAGCGACCCTATATTGTAATGAAGATATTATCAACAACAGAACTATCAAACTCTTTTATATATTACTGTCATACTCTTATCATAAAAAAATTGAAAATAATAGTCAAGACTATCTCATTCAGCAGGAAACTTACGCGAAATATTTACCGGGTCGATTTGTGCTAGAAAAAAATAATCTGAATAATAAAGATGATTTAAGAAAACACAGTGAAGAGAAACAATTATGTTTGTTTGGGAAGGATTGAACATTCAAGCTTCATGAACATTATAGTCAAAGGGTTTCTGCACAAGGAGATATTGAGCCTGTTTGGGTGATCTTCGAGCGGTGGGGTTAAAGTCAGCTTCAAGTTTTTTTTCCCTTACAATTTGAGTATCTGTTCTAAGATATTTTCGAGACTCGAGGTGAGCAAAAGTCGAACCTAGGACCTGGGCCGACCTGGGCCAATAGAGGATAAACCTTTAACCAGTCAGGCTATCCAATCGTGCTCAAGTCTGCTAGTCATTCATGACAATTAGCTATAGATCATATTATTATTTTTTAGAAAAATTAACATACTAATAATTTTTTAACAGTGATTTTTTTTTTTTTTTTGGTGGTGGTGGGGGGGGGGGGGGGGGGGGGGGGGGGTTTCTTAAGAACATTTTCCTTCAATTTTAAAAATGTTAGGAGAAGATCCAAACAAACATCCTGAATAAAACAATAGAGACTTCTAACCACCCAGAGAACACATAACCAGCTACGATGATGAAATTAGGAAGAGATAGTTAAGGTACGACATTATATGATCTGCTAGACATTAGTATTTCCTTGTACTTGGGACATGTCTGTCTACGAGATAATACACCAAATGGCATTTAAAAGTGGTTCCTTAAACTCTAATATCAAAAGCTAGCACCTTAAAACAACTTCATATGCAGGCTGTCGAAGTTATCGAGTTCCAGGGCAATATCATCACTTATACCTGTGCAAATGGGTAACAAGAAGGGAAAAAAGTAAGTTCTCAATAGAAGAACAAACCATGTGTAAGAATTTTTTAACTTATGGAGCAACACATAATAGTTCTGCTATTTATGCAGGCAAGAGAAGTAAGAAACAAGAACATGGTCAAACAGATTTTATCAACTCTACCGATGTTTTACCTATACTTGTACATTTTCCGTACCAAAAAATTTACATCATCTAAAGCACAAAGGTTCTATATGAAATATGTGCCAGATTTTTAGAATAAAAGCAGCAGTAAAGTATATCTGCAATAGAATTGTAAGAAGAGACATTAACACAAGTCCTTAAAATATTTCTGTTGTTTTTCTTATACGCAGAACAAGTAACAGCAGCTCAGTCAAAAAACCAAACTCTCTCCTGTGTTTACCCAACTACTTGCTAACCCCAATTCAGTAAAGCCAAAAGATCATATGAAATCAAAATCACGGGTCAAGTCATATCCATCCCAAGATAAAGAGCATCCATTGCGTATATTCCTTATACTCTGACTAATGTATATCAGTATATTCTATATACCCTGACTCTACCCAAACTGCTCTTCCCCATCCTTATCTCAGTGTCGCATGGTTTATGGGTAAGCCTATGGAACCACAATCCAGTTCCCTCGTTCCAGAACACGATTCTTCTTCAACCCACATAACCAGGGATCACACTCCAGTTCGCTGACTTTGGCGATCCACCTTCAACTTGGAAGATAATAAGAAAGGAAGAAAGCTTGAAACTATCTTGATTGAAATAATTTTTAAGAACGTACATTAGTAGAAGAAATAAGAAAAGGAGTTGAGAAGATGATGCATATGAAAGAAAAGACACACGAGACACGCATTGATTACGAAAACAGATTAAGATCCCCTTATAAATACATCTTGAAGGTCGTCACTAATTTATAAGTAACCTTAAAATTTTTATTTTTTGATCAACTCACTTCTAAATTTTAGGGCAATATATATATATTAATTATAAAAATCATAACTAAAATGTATATGGTTTATTAAAACTTCACTAAAGAGGGAGGGTCATCATAGCCGATCCATTAAAACTAATGTGTTATGTACACGATCCCAGGACCGTACCATGTCCCCAAACGACCCGTGGATCATGCAACACTACCTTATCTTTCTGGTTCCCAAATTCTGTGCACAACTCAAATTTTAACTTTTTTGCACCCCGTTCTCGAAATTGGTGCTAAGTAACTATTAAGAGAAAGAACTATTGATGATTTTTAGCGAAGTATAAAATTTTACAGTGCTAATGGATTTTTCATATATTATCACATATATAGTTCTAATGTTTTCATATATAATATGTTCCCCAAAACCCAACTCCCATATGAACAATTGTATCTGCCGAATTCATATATCGCAGTAACCAGCATGCATACCCACATCCACATCCTTGCTTAAAATTTCTTCAAGTATATAGAAATGGGAATAAAGAATAAATCCCATTACCTTGTCATGTAGGGAGGAAGCGGATGGTATTTGCTACTGGGTCTTCCATAAATTCATACATATATCCATATTTATAAGTGACGGATAATAAAAAAACAAATCCAGATAAATGCATAGTAATACTTCCACACGTATAAATTATCATTTCTTGCAACATTTATTGTGCATAATATACAAGCATGTCACATCGTCCTTTGATAAAACGAGCTTCCTGTTCAGGTAAAATTCCTGTATTCTAATATATTTGTGATTTAATAAGGTTTTGATTCTGCACCTCCATGATGTAACCTGGGTTGGCTGTTAAAAGATTAAAAATACATTCATATATACTTATAATTACAATGTGCTCATTATGGCTGAGTGTTGCTGGGTTCCACTGAAGCTTAAGAGTTTGCAAATTACATGGAGAAACACAGAGTAGATCCTGATTTAGGTACTTATAAAATTTTAGTCAAAGTCTTACGACATCTCGGCATGATGAGTGGTGCAGGGGAGATAGATAAAAGAACTATAAAGCAAGGTTCAGCATTGCATACAACATTCTGATATGTGGGCTTTTCTAGGTAGACAGTGCTGATAAAGGTCTAAAGACACATAAAGGTCTAAAGAATTGATAAAGAAATTACAACATCTGTAATCCAAGAGTTCTTTATATGCTATGAAGTGCAAGTTATACAAAAAACAAATAGAACGGATCAAGAAATTTAAAGCAACATTAGCAAGTTAAGCTGCCAAAGGAATACGAGGATGATTCTGTTTTACCACAAGCTAATATTAATATGAAGTCTATTAGAAAATATTGAATTAGATGTTCAACACTATTGACAGATTTCCAGAATATAATCAGTCAAACAAATAGACAACTCTCTCTTGTTTTTCACAAACAACTCCATAACCACAATTCAATACAGTGATTTTCAAAGGTCAAACAGAAAAAGAGTGAGTGAGAAATTATAAACGATAAGATAACTTGGAAATAACGATAGCAAAGAATGTTGTACATGATACAAAAATATGGACTTCTCACAGATTTATTGTAATACTTCTTTTATATTGCCATTATCAACCAGGCCATATGCAAAATAGTAAATATAATCGTTATGGACTGAAGAATATAATCATTAATTAGTAGATGTAGATTTGTATCACTTACCAGCAGTAGACTGACAATTCCTCACTTTGCATATTTCAACAGTGATTTGCCTCCCTCGTACATGATCAGACTCTGTGGAAACGAGGTGTCTACAGTAGATGGAGCAAGGACTTCACGGGAAACATCTGGACCCCCGTGCTTACCATATCCATGATCTTTAGAAATCCTGCTCTTAAAATTAAAAGAGACTATGTGTGTTTCATCAGGACGCTCCGATCGGCATGACTCTACTATAAGAGTTCCAGTCTTTGTAATATTCAAAGGATGCCCATATTGTTTGAGTACAGCTGTAGCACGTAGAACCCAAGAGCCTACACCTTTTCGTTGCCTCCTCAACCATATAGGAAAAGAATACTTGGGAGGCACTAGATTGTAGCAATCTGGGTCCAAAGTACAAAGAGCGAGTGAACCTTCAAAACTCATGAGCTTAAACGGGGCAATAACTCCAAATAGACGGGGAACACGATTTGGCACGTTAAATTCCCCAAACAACTGCGTATCAAAATCATATGACATTATCCTCAACTCATTCCCCTTGAACTTATTAAACTCCTCAGTTCCGGGTTGTTTCATCTCTACCCAGTAGTAACTACCATCAACATAAGCCCCCATTTCATTAACAAGCCTCGGAACCCCAGAATCCCCCATCTTCTTCCACGTGTTCTTCCTCAAACTATAAACCTCAACCTTCGGAGCCACCTCTCCAAACTGCTTCCCCTTTCCATCCTGAACGTAAACAATCCTAATAACCTTATAATCATCCGTACCCTTGTCATACCCCATCCCGACCACATAATAACTCCTATCCCTATCATCCAAAAGCCTCTTAAAACAACTCGAAACAAGAACCCTGTGTCTCCTAACAAAAGGGTTCCACAAATACAACTCCCTAGAAGCATAATCTATATGCAAATCAGTTAACAAAAGCATTCCATCTACTTGCGCAATTAGCTTCAAACTGCCACTCTTGGTAACAAAGGGAATGTCGAATTTTTCGATAACTCGAGAAGTATCAGCAGAGATTAAAGAGCAGTAATTTTGGTGAGAGATAAAAGGGGGGATTATAAGCACAGCATTATCATCACAAAAGTTAACAGCTTTGCGAATTTGAGAGGAAATAAAAGATGGGTTGTTGATAAGAGAGTACCATGCTTTGTTCACTGAGCTTGATTTGATTAGGTCTTTCACAGACAGTCTTGAGAAGATTTCAGCGGTGGTTTCTTCAGGGAGATCATGAAACGTCGTCGTTGAGACTCCATTGTTGCTTACTGGGGCTACTGCAGCAATTGACATTTTGATTGCAGAGGAGAAATTGTGAAAAGGGTTTTGGAAACAATGAAAGCGGATTATTGTGAAGAGCTTTTTGTAGTGATTTTAAAACCAACGTAAAGAAAAGCCTGCAAACACATGGAAAGTGAACGTAAAAGTGAAGAGCCTTTTGCACTGATTTTAACCAATGTAAAGAAAAGCAAAGAAAAAAGTAACTACCACAAAAATGTCAAGCTGTAAAACTGGATAATTGTGATATTAATCTATCTGATATTAATCTGTATGCATGTTGATTCCGATCCGAAAATTCATATCCGTATTCGGATATAGTATTCAGATACGAATCCTATCCGAATCTGAATCTGATTTTAAATAGACTTTTATTTTTATATTAATAAAATTAAAAAAAATAGCAAAGATCAAAAAATGATTTTAAAAATTAAAGTTAATAAAGATGATTTATATCTATTCAAAAATTAATTTTTACTTATATTTCGATATAAATTTGTTATCTTTAAAATATTTAACTCAAAAAATATTTTGATATATGTCTATAATATCTTACATTTATATAAAATTTATATAAATATATTATTTTATGAATTTATATATAAATACACCCATTATAATAAACACACTATAAACTTATAGAATATTAAAATATATATATAACATATATATTATTTAACATATATATTTCATTTCGGATTCGGATATTATCGAATACAAATATGCCTATATCTGTGTCCGGAATTGTCGGATTCGGATGCGGTTAATATCTGATAGGTGACTGAATACATTCAAAAAATTCAAATAGGTCCGTCAACTCAAACTAATCATCAATCAACGGCTTTCGAATTGAACGAAATGATTAAATTAAGTTGATTTATTTGAGGTTTTTTGGACGTAGTCCGTTAAATTTGCAATGAGTGATGTGCTTCAGTTTTTTGGACACAGTTTGTCACATAGTTGATATTTAACCCTATAAAAATTCATATAAACATTTGCGTTGCAACATGTCTTACTTACAAAATTATTAATGTTTTATGTAAAACAGTCGGCAAACCTTATATGTAGCGACTAGATCGTTTTTTATCATTCATCCATGTCCAAAGTACTATTCAAAAAAGTTATTCGACTCTGATATTTTGATAAACATTAATACTGTAATCAAAGAATATGTGTAATGGATACACATCAAAAGAAACAAAACTACCACAATATTATCGATATACTAACATGCAAATACATGCCCAAAGTCATACATTTTACAAAGATTAAAAGAAAATCATTATAAGAACTGACTACAGCAGTGTGACTAGTGTCCGCCTGGACATCTCTTTTCGGACATAATTGAGGACACACTGATCAGTGATTTGTAGGTGATATTACTATATATCACCCTCAGTGCCATATGCAAGTCATTGTATCACCCCTTGTTCCAGATCAAGACCCAATAAACATTACTACGAAGTACTTTTGCCAATCAAAAAGGAAAAATCAAGAGGTTAAATCCAATACGACACATCAAATTAGTTACTCGGGAATATTAGGATATTCCATCCGAAATTTCTCAAGTAACTGATGTAATGTGATTTCTTGTCTGAACCTCTTCATTTCTCTTTGAAGATTTGTTACGGTACTTACAATAGTGTTATCGGACTCTTGATCTGGAACAAAGGATGATATACAATGATATTTACCCATGCATGAAATCTACCTACCCTGTCCATCTCTTTTGGAATTTGTAAGATACAATCCGCTTCAGCGAAATTGCATGGTAAAGAGCACCATAACACGCATACATATGATTAAATACAAGGGTATAAGAAGAATCTAGTGAAATTGGGAGGAAGTGTTTGGGGTTGTCTAGAGCTCATGTGATTTTTGATATATATAATACTAGCACATACACAAAATGATGTCAGATAAGAAGAGTCGAGTGAATCGGTCGCTAAAGAAGTGTCTAGAATTCAAGGGAAAAGGAAGTGTCTAGAGCTTTTGAGATTTTTGATATAAATATTAAATACAGTACTAGCACATGTAAAAAATGATGTCATCACATGAGAAGAGTTGAGTGAATCGGCCTCATAAAAGTATCTAGAATTTTATGGAAAAAGAAGGTTCTGGAGCTCTTGAGATTTTTGATATAAATACGGTACTAGCATATACACAAAATGATGTCACATAAGAAGAGAGTCGAGTTAATCGGGCCCTAAAGAAGTGTCTAGAAATCTCCAGTTTTGCATATAAAAACAATGATGCTCACACAGACATTTTCATGGCCGTCGGGAACCTTTATCTCCTGTAGACGCACACCGACAAATATTCCTAGATCTTATCGCCTCATAGATCTTATCGCCCCATAGATATTATCGCCTCATGAGTACAAGACTATACATCTTTAGTCTCTTCAACAATTGAAAAATCTACCCCCTCCCTAATATTTCATCTTTCTCTCACGATCCAGTAGTCTCACTCCGGCGTATTTAAGGTAAAGTGGTGTGTGTCCATGTATAATCGAGTAATTAGATTGAACTAATAATATGCATATACACCGGTATCATAACACCCCCCACCCCCCAAATATATCCTCTTTCTCCCAAGATTCTGTTTTCTCCCTCGTAAATATCTAAAGGTAAAGTGGTGTGTGTCCATGTATAATCGGGTAATTAGTTTGAACTAATAATTAGTAAGTACTTGTATGTTTCTTGCAACTGATTCCAATTTTAGTTTCCAATTTATACAGAGTTTTCGTTTTTGATTTCTAATTGCAACAGATCTGGCTAAGATTTACTTTTGATATTTACAGTTATGAGGCGCACAAGAAAAGATGTACAAGGTGTGAGGGATCCCAAGGGTAAGAAAAGAATCTCGTCATCACATGACTCCATCAACTCCCTTGCACCATCGAAGCTACGCAAACATAATAGTCCTCATTATAATGGTAATAACTCTATGTATTTATGTAGTTTTAATTATGATTTTATTATTTGCGTTGCTCATGTTATGATATAATAATTAAATGCATACAACTCAGGAGGCGGAGGGAGTATTAAATAAACGATGCCTGGGAGGCATCATTTGTTTAATACTCTCACCGTCCCTCTCAGTTGTATACATTGGTGGACGCGGCACGTACTTTAATTCTTATACAAGACTATAACGTATAGCTCTATAACTAATAAAAATTTTATATTTAATTTTTTATCCGGAAGAAGTAAATCTTAAAAAGAAATTATAAAAAATAAACTTTACAGGAGTACTAAAGTATGTATAGAATTGAATGTGACAGAGGGAGTAACATTTACTTAATGGATGTAGTTCATTGTTTATTTTCCATCAATTTTGTTTCTCCCTCATTGGTATTATCATCTATTTATTTCATAAGCTCTACCATATAACAGTCATATAATTGATGGTCATTTGAGGGATTGATTGTGGTTAAACTCAATTTTTCGTTAACTTTGTCTAATGTAAGTTTACTAGCTTTTATATTGTGTCTGTTCTAGTACTAGTCACCAAATATGGTCTTACCTAGATAATTGGATTATCATCATCCCATCTCTAAAACAATGAAATCACACAAATAATAAATATCTCTACAACTTGGAGTTTAGAAATTATAACTTAAAAATATCTCTACAATTTTCAAACAAACCCTTTGAATCCCTGCTCAATCTCTTAGTGGAAGCTATCTACATTTCTCCCTCAAAAATACACAATATCTCTCTAAAAAACCTAATAAATATGTTATATCTCTTAAAAAAACTTAATAATTATGTTAAATTTTATTATGAGCTTTTTATAGAAAGTCATTAGGAGGTAGTAAAGAGAACTAAAATAGAATAAAACTCTATATAATGCCCACCATCCTTCAATAACACTCATTCTCAAGATCCTTATTTCACATGAAGTGTTCCCTCAAGGAGATTGACTTTGAGGCTCAACCCTTGATGCTCACTTGTATGCTTGTCTGTCAGCGGATGTCCATTTACAAATTTTCTTCTCAACATATCTCTTTGCTATTTAGACAGATATGTTCTTCTATTTCATCTTTGTTCTTTCCACCTCCCTCATCTCACCGTATGGTACATGAATAAATCATTACAATTTCCAATATTTTGACTAAACATGATGTGAACTATACACTTTTTAAACTTTAGATTTTCTTTAAAACAATCTTAATGGACTACATTAATATAAGTTCATCAAAAAGCATTACAAAAAAAACACATGACCCCTTAGTGAGTTACCACACATAGATGTTTAGGGGATGACAATCACACTTTCTTTTTTGTATGAGTTGTTGAATATGGTATTGTTTATTTCTCACATTGTCTATGCTTTTGATGTTCTGTAGATGGAGATTGTGTGCTTATGATGGCCCCTAATCCGGATGATCCACCATATGTTGCTCAGATTGTAGAATCCAAGGCTAAAAAGGTGACAGTAAGATGGTACTACAGACCCCAAGACACTGGCCTTTGGAAGAAAGACAGTCACGGTGACCTTTGGAAGAAATACTGTCACGGGAAAAAAGAATTGTTTCTATCTAACCACTTTGATACTCAAAGTCTAGATTGTATCCTGGGAAAGTGTACCGTGCACACTTTCCATGAATATATGGAGCTTGAAGGTCGGCGTTCTGATTCCGATTACTACAGTCGATTTGAGTATGATGTTTATAAGAAAAAATTGATTGATGTCAAAGATGCTGATTGGTAAGCGATATGTGACTCCTAAAGTTACTTGTTATTTGTGTTTAGTTACAAAATTACTCCTTTCAAAGTGTCTAATTTGCCTATTCTTAAATCTTAATTGCAGGCTGTGCATTTGCGGGAATCCTTACAATCCAGATCTGTATGTCTATTGTCAGATATGCAAATCAAGGTACGGTATCCATTATAATAAAAAAATTGCTCTTTTATGTATCAATGTATGTGCTTTATTTTCATTTCCAGCATTTCAGAAAAAGAAATCTTGAGGTGCATACATGCAACTCTTTTATTTACTGTTGTTGAATGTTGAATAGATTCTATATTTTCATAAGAAGTGTGGTAAGGCCTCTTTATACTATAAGTTGATTAAGCTACTAAGAATTATCTCCTTAAACGTGCATGCCTTGTGATTTCAATTTTCATAGAAGTTTTCGTGTTGCGTTGATTGTGCTTTTAATGTTCCTTCTAGGTTCCATCCATCTTGTACCAAATCTGATGCAAAGAGTTCATGCATTATTTTTTGTGATAACTGCAAGAACTCTCCTAGCCAGGTTAGACTTGTTGGACTTGGCGCTTTTATACATCTTGTTCTATCTTTTTTATTTGACATTTCCCACTCTTTTTTGCTATGATTATTTACAACACATATAATAAACTCAATTTTTGATTTTTATAATACTTAGGAGCAAGCTGCGGACAAGCGCTTTGAAAGGTATCTCAAGTTTCCGAGGATGCACAAAGATATCAAAAAGGAGAAGGCCATTAGATAATTAAAGATTAAGGAGTATTTCAAATTTTTGTTTGTCTTGTGGAGAATTGTTGGTTTGTTGTTCCACCCCTTTTATTTATTGTGACATAATAGGTTTCTTCTATTATTTTAAAATTTAAATTTTACTTTTTCACCTAGCAATCATATTATTCTAATTATGTGTAATTTGTTTTACATGTATACAGTTTGGATTTTGGCAAATATAGTTACTTGATTAAATGCATGTTTGAAAATTAAATTCAAATATCACCCAATTTCACATTGCTTTTACGTACCAAATTAGGTTGGGGTCTGGTGGGTATGGTCACATATATATTGGCCATAGACGAAATACCATATAGATTTGTGAAATATTGTTTTGGAGAAGTTTGTTTGTTTTTTTAATAAACGCACTTGCATTAATACTTCTCACAATCAATCGTAAAAATGATGAAATCTGGAGCAGTATAGAACCTGACATAGAATATGCAACTCGTGCTAATTCATGAGCTACGTATTCGCAGACCTAAAGATAAAAGTAACTAACCCTTCATCAAAGTGTTTAAGAATATCCCTACAATTTTCGACCATTGCATGAAAGCAGGTGTTCCCTCGACCGCCATTTACAGCATCAACTAGCTAGGAGCTGGCATCACATTCAAACAGACACTTTCTACTCCTCCATTCTTTTGTCCAAGTTAAAGCTTTTGAGGCTCGTAACTTCTGCTTCTCTCGGCTGAAATCTCGCTCGCACGACAGTAACTTTGGCTAAAAGAAAGTTACCTTCTTCATCCCTAATAACACATTCAACTCATACCTGGTCTGTCCCCTGCACAAAAGTTGCACCTACGTTTATTTTAACCCAGACTTCAGGTGGTTTACACCATGTTCGAAATCGAACCACAATGTGCTGTAGAGTTATCTTCCCTTGCTCGCCGCCATTCAGTAAACATACAGCTCGTGAACGCAATCAAAAGGTGATTTAGAAAATTTATACTCTGATCAAATTATTTTTACTTACATTTCACTTTAAAAAATTTAAAATAAAATACCAAATATAACCTTTTAATAAAATTTAGATGAGAATTTTATGGATCCTAAATCATATTTTACAACCTTCGTATGAAATATTTTGCTAAGTAATTAAAATACAAGATATGTAATTTATGTTTTTCTGTAATTTTTTTGGATGATGTGTTATTTTATTTTGTAAGTACTGATTTTATACACACACACACACATATGAAAACTATTTTCTATGTAAGGTATAAGTTATACTCAACAAAAATTTCCAACACTAATATAGGAAAAATAGGAGATAGTAAGTGGGTGTTTGGCAACACTTATTATTTTAAGTCTTTTCGGGCTTTTTTTAGCGCTTTAAGCTGCTTCTATTGTTTAGGTAGCGTTGGCAAAAGAAGTATAAGTGCTTTTTTGGGGGGTTTTAAGCTAAAAGGTAGAAGTGAGATATGCTAACTTTTTTGGCCTTTTTTAGTGATTTGCATTTTATTATGAAGTTTTTAATTTTTTAATATGTAATAAACTTTATTTAGTAATAAAGTTATTTTATTTTAATAATTTGAAATTTTTTTAATTTTTAAATTTAAATTACCAAATTTTCAATTGACTTATAGGTAAAAGTTAATTTACATCATAATAATTGTCTTTGCAGTTTTCTTAATCACAAAAGTTTCAAAAGTGAATATAATAATATAATAAGAGTTGCAAGGATCATTTTATTGCATCGCATCTGATTTTTGTATTGTTAAACTTATTTTTGTTGCAAGAAAATTATTTAGACTAAATTATACAATCAAATATACGTATAATTTGTAGTGTGATGTGATATTAATTTCCATTCATGTTAATCACATCGACAAAATATTAAATAAATTAAATAAATTAACTCGTCCAACTAGTCAAATTCACTCATTGAACACGGTTTAATTGTGATAATTTGTCTCGGCCTAGCTCGGCTCGTTTCGCCAACATGAAATATCTACTTATGAGATGAGGTCAGAAGTTAGAACATCATGTCCAGCAAATTAAATAAAACAGTGTGCTGTGATCTTACACAGTGTAACAGGGAGATGAGGGAGTTGCAGTTACAAATTAAATAAAACAGGCCAAGCAGAGGATAATTAGGCAACTAATTTACATACCAGATTAAAATTTGTAGTTTTTCAGATGAAGCCTAACATGTAACCACACAATTAAACATATTAATAGAGATGCAAGCATCAAATTGTTCCTAGGCATTTCTGTGAACTTACCAGACCAGGTGTCCTAACTGTTAGTTAAATTTGTTAATTTTGTTCTAGTGCTTCTCCGACTTGCCTATAAATGCGTCTCCCTGCATAATCTGTTTCTGCACAATTTGTCTACAGAGCACATTCCAAGAAGTCTACAGATACCTGAGAAAATAATGGCGAAGATTGTGTACTTGACGATGGTTTTTGCCACATTTTTGGCGGCTTTTCTGATGGTGGAGCAAGGGGAGGCTTTTACCTGCGGAACAACATTACAAGAACGTACAAAGCAACTTTGTGATCCATTTCACAGGGGCGAACAGCAGGATCCATCTGCTGAGTGTTGCAACTCTTTAAAAGCATTCCGTGATACGGCCAAGACCAGAGAAGAGAGGATTGAGTTGTGTCGTTGCGTGCAGGATCGTTCTAATAGAAACAGAGCTGGTGTTCCTGCTCCAGATGCTCGTGTTCCTAAAATAGACGCTCTTCCTGCAAAATGCGGACTTCCATTTATATACTCTGCAGATCGTAAATTCGACTGTAACACGTAAGTTTATTTCACGGATTGTTGATAATTTTTTTGATTAGTTCATTAGTACACATGACTGACTAATATATTTTTCTATGCAGCGTAAACTAAGCTTACCTCCGGTGCATGAAGAAGTAGTTGGAGGAAAAATCGATATATATAATAACACTGAGGCCATTTATGTGCCTTAAGAAATAAATTTATGAGCAAATGTATCTCATATGTTTTGTAATTTTTCAGTTCAACAAGAAATGCAACTCCTGTTTTGCATCCACCGTAACTCATTGAGTTCTGTAATGTATTTCTGGCGTGCTATATTATAAACGTTTGACGTTTCTTATTAATTCTAACGTAACTGTTAATGCCAAAAGATAAAAGAACGTCGTCTACTGATCAATGACTGTCACTTAGTACTACAAGTCTGGAACTGTCACAAATCACAGGGAAAGGCCTCTGTTTATGACAGTTTAGTATTGTTGTATATACCGAAAGCAGCATTCCCAGCGGCAGATATGCATACTTCTTGTAAATATGCATACTTCTTGTAAGCTAATAGAAATACATTTAAACAGCAATGGAAACACGACGACTCCAGTCATAAGCTATACTCAAGACATCAGGTAACAAGATCTCGGTTTTTCTCTGATCAACTGGCATCCCAGTCCCTGTTTCTGGATATGAGTGTCATAAGGGCAACCACGACTGACCTCATGCTTGGCCTTAGTACATGATTTCCGGAGATCTGTGCTGGGGTCGGGCTGATTCATTACCTCTTCAAACTGTAAAAAATATACAGATAAATATATACTTATAATTACAATGTGCTCATTATGGCTGAGTGTTGCTGGGTTCCACTGAAGCTTAAGAGTTTGCAAATGACATGGAGAAACACAGAGTAGAGCCTGATTTAGGTACTTATAAAATTTTAGTCAAAGTCTTACGACATCTCGGCATGATGAGTGGTGCAGGGGAGATAGAGAAAAGAACTATAGAGCGAGGTTCAGCATTGCATACAACATTCTGATATGTGGGCTTTTCTAGGTAGACAGTGCTGATAAAGGTCTAAAGACACGTAAAGGTCTAAAGAATTGATAAAGAAATTACAACATCTGTAATCCAAGAGTTCTTTATATGCTATGAAGTGCGAGTTATACAAAAAACAAATAGAACGGATCAAGAAATTTAAAGCAACATTAGCAAGTTAAGCTGCCAAAGGATTACGAGGATGATTCTGTTATACTACAAGCTAATATTAATATGAAGTCTATTAGAAAATATTGAATTAGACGTTCAACACTATTGACAGATTTCCAGAATATAATCAGTCAAACAAATAGACAACTCTCTCTTGTTTTTCACAAACAACTCCATAACCACAATTCAATACAGTGATTTGAATTCAAAGGTCAAACAGAAAAAGAGTGAGTGAGAAATTATAAACGATAAGATAACTTGGAAAAAACGATAGCAAAGAATGTTGTACATGATACAAAAATATGGACTTCTCACAGATTTATTGTAATATTTCTTTTATATTGCCATTATCAACCACGCCATATGCAAAATAGTAAATATAATCGTTATGGACTGAAGAATATAATCATTAATTAGTAGATGTAGATTTGTATCACTTACCAGCAGTAGACTGACAATTCCTCACTTTGCATATTTCAACAGTGATTTGCCTCCCTCGTACATGATTAGACTCTGTGGAAACGAGGTGTCTACAGTAGATGGAGCAAGGACTTCACGGGAAACATCTGGACCCCCGTGCTTACCATATCCATGATATTTAGAAATCCTGCTCTTAAAATTAATAGAGACTATGTGCGTTTCATCAGGACGCTGCGATTGGAATGACTCTACTATAAGAGTTCCAGTCTTTGTAATATTCAAAGGATGCCCATATTGTTTGAGCACAGCTGTAGCAAGTAGAACCCAAGACCCTACACCTTTTCGTTGCCTCCTCAACCATATAGGAAAAGGATACTTGGGAGGCACTAGATTGTAGCAATCTGGGTCCAAAGTACAAAGAGCGAGTGAACCTTCAAAACTCATGAGCTTAAACGGGGCAATAACTCCAAATAGACGGGGAACACGATTTGGCACATTAAATTCCCCAAACAACTGCGTATCAAAATCATATGACATTATCTTCAACTCATTCCCCTTCAAACTATTAAACTCCTCAGTTCCAGGTTGTTTCATCTCTACCCAGTAGTACCTACCATCAACATAAGCCCCCATTTCATTAACAAGCCTCGGAACCCGAGAATCCCCCATCTTCTTCCACGTGTTCTTCCTCAAACTATAAACCTCAACCTTCGGAGCCACCTCTCCAAACTGCTTCCCCTTTCCATCCTGAACGTAAACAATCCTAATAACCTTATAATCATCCGTACCCTTATCATACCCCATCCCGACAACATAATAACTCTTCTCCCTATCATCCAAAAGCCTCTTAAAACAACTCGAAACAAGAACCCTATGTCTCCTAACAAAAGGGTTCCACAAATACAACTCCCTAGCAGCATAATCTATATGCAAATCAGTTAACAAAAGCATCCCATCTACTTGCGCAATCAGCTTCAAACTGCCACTCTTGGTAACAAAGGGAATGTCGAATTTTTCGATAACTCGAGAAGTATCAGCAGAAATTAAAGAGCAATAATTTTGGTGAGAGATAAAAGGGGGGATTATAAGCACAGCATTATCATCACAAAAGGTAACAGCTTTACGAATTTGAGAGGAAATAAAAGATGGGCTGTTGATAAGAGAGTACCATGCTTTGTTCACTGAGCTTGATTTGATTAGGTCTTTTACAGAGAGTCTTGAGAAGATTTCAGCGGTGGTTTCTTCAGGGAGATCATGAAACGTCGTCGTTGAGACTCCATTGTTGCTACTGGAGCAATTGACATTTTGATTGCAAAGGAGAAATTGTGAAAATGGTTTTGGAAACAATGAAAGCGGATTATTGTGAAAAGCTTTTTGTAATGATTTTAAAACCAACGTAAACATGGAAAGTGTACGTAAAAGTGAAGAGCTTTTTGCAGTGATTTTAACCAATGTAAAGAAAAAAGTAACTACCACAAAAATGTCAAGCTGTAAAACGGATAATTTTGATATTAATTTGTATGTATGTTGATTCGGATCCGAAAATTCATATCTGTATCCGGATATAGTATCCAGATACGAATACTATCCGGATCTGAATCTGATTTTAAATAGATTTTTATTTTTATATTAAAAAATTTTGAAAATTATAAAAAATAGCAAAGATCAAAAAATGATGTTAAAAATTAAAGTTAATAAAGATGATTTATATCTATTCAAAAATTAATTTTTACTTATATTTCGATATAAATTTGTTATCTTTAAAATATTTAACTCAAAAAATATTTTGATATTTGTCTATAATATCTTACAATTATATAAAATTTATATAAATATATTATTTTATGAATTTATATATAAATACACACATTATAATAAACACGCTATAAAGTTATAGAATATTAAAATAGAGTTAAATATCATATACTCCCTCCGTTTCAATTTACACGTCCATTTTGAAAAAAAAAATTGTTTCAAATTAGTTGTTCACTTCAACTTTCAATGCAAAATCATATTTCCAAAGTCAATTCTACTCTACATATCTCTTGTTTATATTTCCTAGATCAATCTCATTCCACATATTATAGTAATTTAATGCATCTAATTTGTCAAGATCCACTTTTCTTAAACTCTGTGATTTTTTTAAAGTGGACAGCTATTTTGAAACGGAGGGAGTATATTTCATTTCAGATTCGGATATTATCGAATACAAATATGCCTATATCCGTATCCGGAATTGTCGGATTCGGATGCGGTTAATATCTGGTAGGTGACTGTATACGTCCAAAAAATTCAAATAGGTCACTCAACTCAAACTAATCATCAATCAACGGCTTTTCGAATTGAACGAATGATTAAATTAAGTTGATTTATTTGAGTTTTTTGGACGTATTCCGTTAAATTTTCAATGAGTGATGTGCTTCAGTTTTTTGGACACAGTTTATCACATAGTTGATATTTAACCCTATAAAAATTCATATAAACATGTGCAGTGCAACATGTCTTCCTTACAAAATTATTAATGTTTTATGTAAAACAGTCGGCAAACCTTATATGTAGCGACTAGATCATTTTTTTTATCATTCATCCATGTTCAAACTATTCAAAAAAGTTATTCGACTCTGATATTCTGATAACCATTAATACCGTAATCAAAAAATATGTGTAATGGATACACATCAAAAGAAACAAAACTACCACAATATTATCGATATACTAACATGCAAATACATGCCCAAAGTCATACATTTCACAAAGATTAAAAGAAAATCATTATAAGAACTGACTGCAGCAGTGTGACTAGTGTCCGCCTGGAGATCTCTTTTCGAACATAATTAAGGACACACTGATCAGTGATTTGTAGGTGATATTACTATATATCACCCTCAGTGCCACCCGCATGGCTCATGTATAATATATTTAACACCCGATTGCATTCCGTCACTCCTTACTAACGGACGTTAAACTTCTCAATTTTTTAATTGATGAGAGGGGCAAATCTGTAATTCAATGTCAATGTCATTTTAGTGTCACAGCTCCTCACCAAATAACTCAACTCCCTCCAAATAAACTTTCCCAATTCTAAACCCTTGATCAGGAGAATCATAAACCTAAGCTGCTACTCTGAAGCTGTGATTAAAGCAAAATGGCATGGAAATTGAGGCCTAAAGAAGAAGCTGAGTTGTTTAAGCCTTACGAGTGTCCACAATATACAGGTTAATTTTGTTCTCCTCACCTACATGCATTTGGACCTGTTATTCAGTGTATCTGATGTGTAATGTATTGTGTAGTTATTTTGTGTTTTGTTGTATGTATTTGAGAAGATTCAAGCTCCTTTTATTCTTGTATATAACATTATATTCAAGCTCCAGTATTTGAAGTAGATGGCATGGCCTCCGAGCTATAAAATTGAAAAATCCCTGTAGCATAAAGGGAAGAAGTTAATGAGAAGAATAATAGAAATGGCTGATGCAAATTGAATAATAGAAATGATAACATAAAGGGAATCATCTGACAAGTCATTCTCAAGTGCCTAATGCCGGAAATTATTTATTTGACCAAAGCCACATTCTGAATTTTCCTAAATATAAGTGACTCACTTTATGAGAAACAGAGGTTTAGGCTTGTAATTATATTAAATAATATATATTTCAGAGAATAAATCATTAGAAGAATCTAATGGCAAAATTCCACTTTAGGATACAGTAAAGCTTAGACTTGCCATATTGCAATATTATAGGACTAAACCAAAGTGACACCATTACTTATATCTATAAAGTGAAACTTTTTAGCTTGGCAAGAACATACAGTTAGTCCAGAAATGATAAACTTGAGAGATACCAAAAGTATTTTAGAGAGTATAACAAATTAACATTTAATGTATTATATTAAATAATATATATTTAACTTTTATTATTGTGTGCTTTTATATTATTGATATAAAGGTGTAATTTATGTGTTAATTAGTGGTGTTTTGGTGTTTTAATATGTCAGATGCTGAGCTTTTTACAATTAAATTGTATTATGACGGTGAAATGCTTGATAATCCTAAGAGATATATTGGCGGAAAGTTTGTTTATGTGGATTTCTGTGATCCTGATGCTATGAGCCTGCTAGAGATAACTTCCATGCTTGTTGAAAGTGGAGCAGAAGGTGGTTTCTATGAAATTTGGTATAAGATTCCTGGAAATTCAACGGAGAGGGGGTTATTTGAGTTAGTGAGTGATGATGAGTTATTGGTAATGTGTGCGCTGGTAACAAACAAGGAGAGGCCAGCGACTAATAGGTTTGTAGAGATTTATGTGAACAGACCTATTGAGATACCGCAAACTCAGCCAGGCCAAGAAGAAATAAATATGGACAACCCTTTTGGAGGGTCTACACAGCAAGAAATAGATTTTGAACAAGAAATTAGGGATTCAGAGGGCTTGTATAAGGATTTTTCAGACCCTGAGGACAGTGAGGAATATGAATTAAATGGGAGTGATAGTGATGATGAGAGTTGGCATTCAGATGCTTCCAACTATGATGAAAGTGATGATGATCTGGCATTTGATAAAAATGTGGATAAGATGGTTTATGAAGATCCTGAAGAGCCAGATAAAGACGACAATGTGCATACAGATGATGAAAGTCTGTATGCGGGGAGTGATGAAGAGAGGATGGCAGCTAATTCTACTGATGAAGATGACTCTAGTTTTTCTGAATTCAATGAAAGATGTTGACATGAAAAGCCCTGATTTTCAATCAGGCATGTTGCTTAAAAGTGGTCAGATATTTAGGAAGGCCGTAAGAAATCACGCAATCATGGAAAGGAGGCCAATAGAACTTGTGCCAAATTATGGGAGGAAGATTAAATATGTATGCAAAAAACCATGTCAATGGCAAGTTTATGCTTCTCCTTTCAATAAGACTGCAACTTATCAGATAAGATCATTGGTCAGAAAACATACATGCATGCCTACCTTCCAGCAGAAACAGATAAACTCTGTGTGGCTTGCAGAGCATTATGAGAAGGAAATCCGGATGAACCCTGAATGGCCCACTACTGCATTTCACAAAAAAAATTTCAATGACTTGAAATGTGAGGTGTCAAAGCATGCTGTGTATAGGGCTAAAACAAGAGCACTTATGAAGATAAATGGCACTCATGAAGCACAATATGCCCGGGTCTGGGATTATGCCTATGAAATAAAAAAGGTATTACCTGAAAGCACTGTGAAGATTTTATGTGAAGATCCTGAGCCAGGCCAAAAAGTGGGAGATTTATGAGAATGTATATATGTTTGGGGCCACTAAAAAATGCATTTATCCAGTATTGTAGACACCTGGTGGGGCTAGATGGATGCCACCTCAAGGGTTCATTTGGTGGACAACTACTAGCAGCAGTTGGTGTAGATGCCAATAATGGTATGTACCCAATTGCTTGGGCAATTGTGGAGTCTGAAACAACTGAATCATGGAAGTGGTTTTTAGAGTTTTTGAGCCAAGATTTGAAGATTCAGAATGATGGAGAGTGGACCTTCATCTCTGACAGACAGAAGGTTGTAATCTTTCCTCTCTATGTTTAACCTACTTACATTAGTACTACTATGTAAGGACTGATAAATTTATTACTGCTGTGTAGGGATTGATAAATGCTTTGGAAGAGATTGTACCAAATGCAGAACACAGATTCTGTGTTATGCATTTGTATCAAAATATGCACAAAGAATTCAAAGGAGTTGCATTGAGACAACTAATGTGGAAGGCTGCTAGATCAAGCACTGATTGGGAGTTTAATCTTCATATGAACAAGATGAAGGAGGTATAAATCCTTGCTCACTCTTATATGCCCCTTTTTAGTGATAGTTTCTTATAAAATCCATATTTGACAGATTGCACCTAAGTGTCATGAGTGGCTTTTGGCAAAGCCAAAAAATCAATGGTCAAGATGTGCTTTTAAGACACTGGTTCACAGTGACATGTTCGTTAACAATCACTGTGAAGTGTTCAATAGCAACATAAGGAAATTCAGACACTTGCCTTTGATAACCATGTTTAGGGAGTTGCACAAATCTGTCATGAAAAGAATCCAAATCAGGAGAGATAAGTTGGCTTCTAGAGACACAGTGATGTGCCCTAGTCCACTAAAAAAACTGGAAAAGTAAGTTGTTATATTTCTTAGTGATATACTTACTAAATAGCATCAATAAGTTGTTTTACTAATATGTTGTTTTCATACAGTTGTATTCCTGTACATTAGAGCCAATTGTGGGGCCAGATTTCTGGCAAACAGCAAGTGAACCAAGGCCCTTGCCTCCAAATGCCAAGACCCCTGCAGGCAGGCCAAAGAAAAAAAGAAACACAAGAAACGATATCCCTCGTGACAATACAAAATTAACAAAAGTTGGCACCATTGTGAATTGCAATTACTGCAAGGCAAGAGGTCATAATGCTAGAACTTGTCAAGCAAAGGTAACTCATTAAATAATTACTCTATTATCTTGTAATTTACTCCTGTCCACTTGTAATTAATTGCTCTATTAACTTGTTAATTAATTACTCTTTTCCCTTATAATTTCAGATAAATGATACCATAAAAAGGCTGCAGAGCAGGGGACTGTGCCAAACATAGCTAAGTCAACATCTGTGTGCAAAACTTGTAATAAATCCGGGCATAATTCAAGGACCTGTCCGGTGAAGGTAAGAGTATATATACTCAAAGCACTAATTTTCAACTAAATTAGCATTGGACACTTATTCATTCATGGATTTCAATGTGTAGAAAAAACAACAACAAGAGGGGGGAAATTCCTCTACAATGAATGAACAAAGACAACAAGACCAACAAACTATACCAGAAATGGTGCAGCAACAGCAGATCGACAGGCAAGTTCATGGCACCCAAGCAAGCTCAACCTCTGGATTTGTAGTTCGGCCTAGGAAACAGACTCCAAAGAGGAAGAGATGAACATTGGATCTTTGTGCTCTAGCTCAGCCAACTTTTTTGTTTTTGTTTTTGTGTTGGCCTTGACAAGAACCCAGGTTATTAGATCTGAGGTGAATTTAATTATGACATTAGCTTTTGGTTGGGAATTTATGTGTGCAGTCTTCACTCTGCTGACTTTACAATATGGTTGTTGGTAATGTAATAGCTGATATTTATGGCTTCAGGCCTTTGTTGCTTTTGACTAGAATGATGCTATTTTGTGGCCAACATTTATTACGACATAAAATTCTAAGATTGCAACTAACTTCTATGATTTTAGTGGTGTTTTTGTTCTTCAGTGTTGGAGTGTAAGTATAGTGTGTATAATATTTCATATACTGCTCTTTGGGAGATAAATTAGTTATTTAAATTCTTTATGCTTGTATTACCCCTCTGATTTTAACGTCTGTTAGTGCTAACTAACAGAATGCAATGGGGTGTTAAAAAAATTATACATGAGCCATGCGGGTGGTTAATTTTAAACCTGAGCTATTTTTGTGCAAAAAAATTATAATATAGTCATTTTACTGCAATTAAGTCTCAGGAATATTAGGATATTCCATCTGAAATTTCTCAAGTAACTGATGTAATGTGATTTCTTGTCTGAACCTCTTCATTTCTTTTTGAAGATTTGTTACGGTACTTACAATAGTGTTACCGGACTCTTGATCTGGAACAAAGGATGATATACAATGATATTTACCCATGCATGAAATCTACCTACCCTGTCCATCTCTTTTGGAATTTGTAAGATACAATCCGCTTCGGCGAAATTGCATAGTAAAGAGCACCATAACACGCATACATATGATTAAATACAAGGGCATAAGAAGAATCTAGTGAATTGGGAGGAAGTGTTTGGGGTTGTCTAGAGCTCATGCGATTTTTGATATATATAATACTAGCACATACACAAAATGATGTCATATAAGAAGAGTCGAGTGAATCGGTCGCTAAAGAAGTGTCTAGAATTCTAGGGAAAAGGAAGTGTCTAGAGCTTTTGAGATTTTTGATATAAATATTAAATACAGTACTAGCACATATAAAGAATGATGTCATCACATGAGAAGAGTTGAGTGAATCGGCCTCACAAAAATATCTAGAATTTTATGGAGAAAGAAGCTTCTGGAGCTCTTGAGATTTTTGATATAAATACGGTACTAGCATATACACAAAATGATGTCACATAAGAAGAGAGTCGAGTGAATCGGGCCCTAAAGAAGTGTCTAGAAATCTCCAGTTTTGCATATAAAAACAATGATGCGCACACATAACAATATCACATAGGTAAGGACTAAAACCTCTAGCGAAATGCAATTTTTTTTATAAGGAAATGAAAGAGCAATGCGAAAAGAACGTGCTAGGGACATTAAACGAGAATCCAAAATTTTAAATGTCCAAAAGAGGTATAAGTATGTAAATAATGAGAAGTTTTTGCTAAAAATTAAATACAATAAAGAATATGTTCATTATGGCGCTAGATTCATAAATTATCACCAAACTATAAAAAAGAAAATAATTTTTCAGAAAGAAGAACAATCCTAATGAGATTTCATATTCACCTGCAGTGACTAATTATATATTTAGAATTCGTGTAAACTTGAAAACTAATTCCCAACATAACCTGATGTACAACATAATGATTAATTATGATTTAGATTTTCTAGTGGGCAAAGCTAAATCTTCATTACACACAAAATAATAGGATTTACTTGGAAATGGGAATAGTGATATAATGTGCACCAATCAAACATTGACAATTATATACATATTTGATTTGAATTTCTGTCGTCTCCATATTAGCAAATTATAAGAGTAAACTTCTGGTTGTTTATTAAAAAGAAATGAAATGTCCTTCATTTGTATCATCAAAATTAATGTACTTTAGTTTGTACTGGAATATTAAAATGATCGCTGAAGTCAACATCATATATCACTCTATTCATGGGTCTTAATGAATAACAGGATATCATTTATATCATTATAGTCATGAAAGATATCAAACAAGTATATGTGCTTCGGGAGTAAAAATATTTTTTTACAAAGTTCTAAATATTATTCTTGAATGTAACATAATCAAGTAAAAGGTTATGAATTCTAATATTTATAATAATATATTTAAATTTTAACAAGTTTATCTACTATTTATATTTAATTAAAACAAAGAAAATAACTTTATAATAAAAATAAATAGCACATAAATTTGATAAAATCTAAATATATTATCATAAATATTAGAAGTCATAATCTTACTTTATTGTGGTAACATTCAATAATAAAACTCTATAAATAATATTATTACTCTTTTAACTCATATTTAGAGGTAACTAGTTGAGAAGCCGCGCGTTGCGGCGGCCTATAAAAATTATATTAATGATTTAAAATTAAAATTTTTAGAATAAAATAAATTTGTGCATCCGACAACCTTTTACTCTTATCAGCCAATCATCTCTATCACAATTCAAAGCATCCAGTATAGTGTAACTCATTATTGTATTCAGGGTTCTAAAAATCGCTAGGCGTCCCAGGACGGTCGGGGTACCTTCTAGTGATTAATCGGTAAATCGGGGATTAATCGGAGCATTAATCGGACATATATTATTTTTAAATTATTATAATTATATGTAATTTAATAATTTTACCTACTTTTCACTACTAGTGGAGTCAAACTAGTAAACAATATAATATCATATATTAAATAAATACTTGATATATATAATACAAATCATTGATTAAATAAATATATACCAATCGAAATAATGTAATAAATATTAAATAAAATTAGTCACTTACAGGATATTAAGTTAAGCACAAGTGAATAATAATTTCTTATAATATAATCATAATTTTAGATTTCATTTATTAAAAATGTTTTTTTTTTTTGTTTTTGACCGCCTGGACCTCCTAGGCGGGATTTAGACAGCCTAGGCGGGATGTTGACCGCATAGGACCGATTTTTGTAAAAAAAACCTTTATTACAATCCGCTTATAACTACCAAGCACTAATATTAGCGGTTCTAGTTGTCAAACCTCTAAAACACCTCAAACCTCTAATTTTGCCCAAAATCTCTGACTTCCAAACAGAGCCATATAGTGTAACAAAGAGATTGGAGTTTGCATGTAGTTATAAATTAAAGAAAAAGTGCATTTTGTATATGTGCATTTTGAGAGTTCATGCCTTTGTAATATTATAACTAAATAAATATTCTACATTTATAATTCTATTTATTTAAATTTTGCTCAATTTGTGTACTTTTGTCAATTCAAACTAACCACATGAGTTAAAAGTGAATGAAAAGATGAATAAAATTTTCTTTTACAGATTCTTGGACACTTCATATTGCTCCCACAAACACAGATGCATCTACATCTCGTGTAGACGCACACAGACATTTCCATGACCATCGGGAACCTTTATCTCCTGTAGATGCACACCGACAAATATTCCTAGATCTTATCGCCTCATAGATCTTATCGCCCCATAGATATTATCGCCTCATGAGTACAAGACTATACATTTTTAGTCTTTTCAACAATTGAAAAATCTACCCCGTCCCTAATATTTCATCTTTCTCTCACGATCCAGTAGTCTCACTCCGGCGTATTTAAGGTAAAGTCACTACTAGAAATATTGGATTATACATCCCCCACCCCCCAAATATATCATCTTTCTCCCAAAATTCTGTTTTCTCCGTCGTAAATATCTAAAGGTAAAGTGGTGTGTGTTCATGTATAATCGGGTAATTAGTTTGAACTAATAATTAGTAAGTACTCGTATGTTTCTTGCAATTGATTCCAATTTTGGTTTTCGAGTTTATACAGAGTTTTCATTTTTGATTTCTAATTGCAACAGATCTGGCTAAAATTTACTTTTGATATTTTACAGCTATGAGCCGCACAAGAAAAGATGTACAAGGTGTGAGGGATCCCAAGGGTAAGAAAAGAATCTCGTCACATGATTCCATCAACTCCCTTGCACAATCGAAGCTACGCAAACATAATAGTCCTCATTATAATGGTAATAACTCTATGTATTTATGTAGTTTTAATTATGATTTTATTATTTGTGTTGCTCATGTTATGATATAATAAATGTATACAACTCCGGAGGCGATGGAGTATTAAATAAACGATGCCTGGGAGGCATCATTTGTTTAATACTCTCACCGTCCCTCTGAGTTGTATACATTGTTGGACGCGGCACGTACTTTATTGCTTCTACAAGACTATAACGTATAGCTCTATAACTAATAAAAATTTAATATTTAATTTTTTATCCGGAAGAAGTAAATCTTAAAAAGAAATTATAAAAAATAAACTTTACAGGAGTACTAAAGTATGTATAGAATTAAATGTGACAGAGGGAGTAACATTTACTTAATGGATGTAGTTCATTGTTTATTTTCCATCAATTTTGTTTCTCCCTCATTGGTATTATCATCTATTTATTTCATAAGCTCTACCATATAACAATCATAAAATTGATGGTCATTTGAGGGATTGATTGTGGTTAAACTCAATTTTTCGTTAACTTTGTCTAATGTAAGTTTACTAGCTTTTATATTGTGTCTGTTCTAGTACTAGTCACCAAATATGGTCTTACCTAGATAATTGGATTATCATCATCCCATCTCTAAAACAATGAAATCACACAAATAATAAATATCTCTACAACTTAGAGTTTAGAAATTATAACTTAAAAATATCTCTACAATTTCCAAACAAACCCTTTGAATCCCTGCTCAATCTCTTAGTGGAAGCTATCTACATTTCTCCCTAAAAAATACACAATATCTCTCTAAAAAGCCTAACAAATATGTTATATCTCTTAAAAAACTTAATAATTATGTTATATTTTATTATGATCTTTTTATAGAAAGTCATTAGGAGGTAGTAAAGAGAACTAAAATAGAATAAAACTCTATATAACGCCCACCATCCTTCAATAACACTCATTCTCGAGGTCCTTATTTCTCATGAAGTGTTCCCTCAAGCATATTGACTTTCAGGCTCAACCCTTGATGCTCACTTGTATGCTTCTGTCAGCGGATGTCTATTTATAAATTTTCTTCTCAACATATCTTTTTGCTATTTAGACATATATGTTCTCCTATTTCATCTTTGTTCTTTCCACCTCCCTCGTCTCACCGTATGGTACATGAATAAATCATTACAATTTACAATATTTTGATTAAACATGATATGAACTATACACTTTTTAAACTTTAGATTTTCTTTAAAGCAATCTTACTGGACTACATTAATATAAGTTCATCAAAAAGCATTACAAAAAAAACACATGACCCCTTAGTGAGTTACCACACATAGATGTTTAGGGGATGACAATCACACTTTCTTTTTTGTATGAGTTGTTGAATATGATATTGTTTATTTTTCACATTGTCTATACTTTTGATGTTTTGTAGATGGAGATTGTGTGCTTATGATGGCCCCTAATCCGGATGATCCACCATATGTTGCTCAGATTGTAGAATCCAAGGCTAAAAAGGTGACAGTAAGATGGTACTACAGACCCCAAGACACTGATCTTTGGAAGAAAGACTGTCACGGTGACCTTTGGAAGAAAGACTGTCACGGGAAAAAAGAATTGTTTCTATCTAACCATTTTGATCCTCAAAGTCTAGATTGTATCCTAGGAAAGTGTACCGTGCACACTTTCCATGAATATATGGAGCTTGAAGGTCGGCGTTCTGATTCCGATTACTACAGTCGATTTGAGTATGATATTTATAAGAAAAAATCTTAATTGCAGGCTTAATTGCAGGCTGTGCATTTGCGGGAATCCTTACAATCCGGATCTGTATGTCTATTGTCAGATATGCAAATCAAGGTACGGTATCCATTATAATAAAAAAATTGCTCTTTTATGTATCAATGTATGTGCTTTATTTTTATTTCCAGCATTTCAGAAAAAGAAATCTTGAGGTGCATACATGCAACTCTTTTATTTACTGCTGTTGAATGTTGAATAGATTCTATATTTTCATAAGAAGTGTGGTAAGGCTTTTTTATACTATAAGTTGATTAACTCACTAAGAATTATCTCCTTAAACGTGCATTCCTTGTGATTTCAATTTTCATAGAAGTTTTCGTGTTGCGTTGATTGTGCTTTTAATGTTCCTTGTAGGTTCCATCCATCTTGTACCAACACTGATGCAAAGAGTTCATGCATTATTTTTTGTGATAACTGCAAGAACTCTCCTAGCCAGGTTAGACTTGTTGGACTTAGCGCTTTTATACATCTTGTTCTATCTTTTTTATTTGACATTTCCCACTCTTTTTTGATATGATTATTTAGAATACATATAATAAACTCAATTTTTGATATTTTATAATACTTAGGAGCAAGCTGCGGACAAGCGCTTTGAAAGGTATCTCAGGTTCCCGAGGATGCACAAAAATATCAAAACGGAGAAGGCCCTTAGATAATTAAAGATTAAGGAGTATTTCAAATTTTTGTTTGTCTTGTGGAGAATTGTTGGTTTGTTGTTCCGCCCCTTTTATTTATTGTGACATAATAGGTTTCTTCTATTATTTTAAAATTTAAATTTTATTTTTTCATCTAACAATCATATTATTCTAATTATTTGTAATTTGTTTTACATGCATACAGTTTGGATTTTGACAAATATAGTTACTTGATTAAATGAATGTTCGAAAATTAAATTCAAATATCACCCAATCTCACATTGCTTTTACGTACCAAATTAGGTTGGGGTTTGGTGGGTATGGTTACATATATATTGGTCATAGACGAAATACAATATAGATTTGTGAAATATTGTTTTGGAGAAGTTTGTTTGTTTTTTTATAAACGCACTTGCATTAATACTTCTCAGAATCAATCATAAAAATGATGAAATCTGGAGCAGTATAGAGCCTGACATAGAATATGCGACTCGTGCTAATTCATAAGTTACGTATTCGCAGACCTAAAGATAAAAGTAAATAACCCTTCATCAAAGTGTTTAAGCATATCCCTACAATTTTCGATCATTGCATGAAAGTAGGTGTTTCCCGACCGCCATTTACTGCATCGACTAGCTAGGAGCTGGCATCACATTCAAACAGACACTTTCTACTCCTCCATTCTTTCGTCCAAGTTAAAGCTTTTGAGGCTCATAACTTCTGCTTCTCTCGGCTGAAATCTCGCTCGCACGACAATACTTTTGGCTAGGGCTGGCAATTTCGGGTTTCGGGTCGGGTTCGGGTCGGGTTGACAGTCGCGGGTCAAAAAATTTACCCAACCCGAACCCGACCCGAAATTTTAATGGGTCAGAATACCCAACCCGAACCCGACCCGCACTACCCGCGGGTAACCCGAACCCGACCCGAAATTTAATATTTATTAATAAACATATTTTTTTAATAATAAATAAATATTATTTTAATTCAAATAAATTAAATTTTATTAAATTAAATAATTTTATATTAAATTTAACTATTAAATATTATAAAAATAATATAAATATATATAATAATTATATTATATATTAATTTTCGGGTAATTTCGGGTCAATTTCGGGTAACCCGAATTCAACCCGAAAATGACCCGTTTTTTCTGGGTTGATTTTGGGTCAACCCGAATTCGACCCGAACCCGAAAAACTCCAACCCGAATTCGTATTTTGTGGGTCGAATTCGTGTCGGGTTGTCGGGTCGGGTCCAATATTGTCACCCCTACTTTTGGCTAAAAGAAAGTTACCTTCTTCATCCCTAATAACACATCCAACTCATACCTGGTCTGTCCCCTGCACAAAAGCTGCATCTACGTTTATTTTAACCCAGACTTCGGGTGGTTTACACCACGTTCGAAATCGAACCACAATGTGCTGTTGTGTGTTATATACAGAGTTATCTTCCGTTGCTCGCTGCCATTCAGTATACATACAGCACGCTCGTCAACGCAATCCATAAGGTGATTTAGAAAATTTATACTCTGATCAAATTATTTTTACTTACATTTCACTTATAAAAATTTAAAATAAAATACCAAATATAACCCTTTAATAAAATTTAGATGAGAATTTTATGGATCCTAGATCATATTTTACGACCTTCGTATGAAGTATTTAGCTAAGTAATTAGAATACTCCCTCCGTCCCTCGGAATTGTATACATATGGATTGGGCACGGAGACTAAGAAAAGTATATAAAGTAATGTAAAGTAGGAAGAAAGAGAAAGAAAAGTGGGTAAAGTAGTGGGACCCATCAATATATAATTGATAGATTTGGAAAAGTATTTGAAAGTAGTAGGTAGGTGGGGTTTTTATATTACTCCCTCCGTCCCACAATACATGTCTCTTTTGGAAAAAAATTTTGTCCCACAATACATGTCTACTTTTAGTTTCCAATGCAAATATATTGCAAATATTTCAAAATTACCCTTCTTGAAAGTTGTATAACAATTAATGGAGGTTGAATAAGAGTCTACATTCATGCATTTATTAGGGGTAGAGGTGAGAAAATTTTATCTAATCAATGCTTTCTTAATATGCGTAATTTTTTCAAAAGAGACATGTATTGTGGGACGGAGGGAGTATAAAACTTGACTATTTTGGGAAAGTTTTGAAATGTATAGAATTAAGTGGGACATCCAAAAAAGGAAAGTGTATAGAATTAAATGGGACGGAGGGAGTACAAGATATGTAATTTATGTTTTTTTGTAATTTTTTTGGGTGATGTGTTATTTATTTTGTAAGTACTGATTTAATATATATATATATATATATATATATATATATATATATATATATATATATATATATATATATATATATATATATATATATATATAGGCAAACATTCAAGAGAGGGACTCCTTATATGGAGTTACATAGCGCGCCACTATAAATCATCAATTTTATTATAAATTCTGTTATAGAATACATATAAAACGTGATTCTAATATAAAATACTATAAAATAAATCTATTTTAAGTAATTTAACACTTGAAATTTGATTAAAAAAAGTATATTTTCGAAACTGATTCTACAACAGAATAATTCTGGATGATTATTATTCTGTTATAGAACCATGTTGAGATATTGCATAATTTTAGATGATCTTTGGAATAAAAAAATTGTATAACTTCGTTTTCGGTTTAATAATCAAAATTTGCAATTATATTTCATAAAAAATATAATAGAATATATATTATGTATATATTTATAATGGTGTGCTACGTAACTCCATATAAGAGGGTATGCTATGGAGTGTTACCCTATATATATATATATATATATATATGAAAACTATATTCTATGTAAGGTACAAGTTTTACTCAACAAAAATTTCCAAAACTAATATAGGAAAAATAGGAGATAGTAAGTGGGTGTTTGGCAACACTTATCACTACAAGAAAAAAGGCTATTTTCGACCGTCAGATTCTGGTCGAAAATAGCTAATTTCGACCGTTTTCGGTCGAAAATAGCTATTTTCGACCAGAACGGAGATTGTCGAATATAAGCTAGTCGAAATTAAACACGCGGTCGAAAATATATAATTTCGACCGTAAACGGTCGAAATTAATTTCGACCAGATTTGGTCGAAATTATAAATTCGACCGAAATTTGAAAATTTTCAAAATTTCAAAAATTTGCCAAAATATTTCAAAAAAATTCAAATTTGCCGCCAAAAAAGTATAACTTCGACCGAAATCAGTCGAACTTATAAAGCTAAATTCGACCAAATTCGGTCGAATTTAGCATACCACATTTTAAAAAAAATAGCAGCTCTGTTTTGCACACCATTTTCAACAACTTTCATCATATTTCACAATAACCGACTTGGCCCAGAGGTATAATCGGTCAAAATGAATTTACAACTCCATCTGGAACATCAAAATCTACATAACCAAACCTTAACAAACAACCTCCCTTTATATGTAAAGAAGCCTAATTTTGAACTACATATTCTACCAAATCTTTCTATCCTTCATCTGGGTCCTTGTTGACGGGTTTAGGTGGGGAAGGGAGACTAAACTGGAAGGCCATGAAAAAAACAAAATATTGTTAGAACAACATATATGTATAGTGTAATGAGATTAGTTGATAATAACCATTTACACTTGCTGGGAGAGAGTGAGAATGCTACCTGCAATTTTGAGAAACCGGCCAAGATAATATAGACGATCTTTTCAACATTGGAGGCAAAGACATGAAACGCCTCCAGCCCTGGAGCAAGATTGGCAGATCAAGAATTACCTCTGGTGATTTCTGGTACTTGCGGCATTCTCGGAGAGCCACCATTGTTGTAATGTATGTGTTGTGAAAAGCTGTAACAGCAGACTTCGGTGTTAGAAAGCATCCTATGTAGTGCAGGGAGCAGAAAGGGGAGAGGGGGGAGGTAGAGTGTGGAGAGGAGTGGAGTGAGAATTGGGCTACTACTAATGGTTTTTAACATAGTATAATATAACAGGTCTGTCCTTTTCTTGTAAATAAGTACAGTACTACTTGGTATAAAACAGGCCAGCTTGCACGTATGGTATAAAAAGGAAAAAAAAGAGATTTATAAAATATAAAAAGATTATCGAGATTAGATGATATATTAATATAATATTAGTACAACAAATTTTCTGTTGTAAAAAATTAGATGAAAAATTAATAAAAACATTATAAGATGGATAAAGTGTTAATGTAAAATACACATACAAAATATTATATAACAATGAAGTTATATAAATTTAGTGTAAATTATTAAAATTTCTTATAATATTCACGATATTAAATTTGAATTAATTTTATTTAAGAAGAATATTATATAACAATGAAGTTAATATCTTTTATTTCATATTAATATTAAGTATAAAAATTTATCGTATTAAAATACTCATCATAAATATGACTTTAACAAGATCACTCATTACTATATTTGTTCTTATAGATCTGGTGTAATTTAATTATTTGTATTATGTTATGAACAGTCCGACATTTCAAACGAGAGAAGTTTAAATAAACGGAGGAAGTAGTGTTTATTTTCAGATTGGTATTTGGAATTTTTTAAAAATAATTATCGATGATCCAACCTTATAGATATTAATATCAACAAATTTTAGTACTATTCCTAAAATTTCAATAAGTATTAAATTTATATAATTTGAGATTTTAACAGTCAACTTATAATTTGACTAGTACATTTAAGTGGTGTATACTTCTGGTTTAGCAGTTTGAATTTTTTTAAAATAATTATCGATGATCCAACCTTATAGATCTTAAGATGTATATAGTTTAGTCATATTTTTAAATTTTCAATAATTAATAAATTTATTTGATTTGATATTTTAACGGTCAACTGATAATTTGACCATTACATCTAAATGGTGTATACGCCAGGTTTAGCAGCTTGAATTTTTTAAAAATAATTATAAATGCTCCAACTTTATAGATGTAATAATAGACATTTTTTTTTTTCGAAACCAATGATAGACATATTTTAGTCATATTCCTAAAATCGATATATTTTAATCACATTTTTAAAATTTCAACAAATATTAAATTTATATGATTTGAGATTTTAAAAGTCAACTGATTATTTGACTATTACTTTTAAATCGTGTCTAATCGTGGTTTGTTAGTTTGAATTTTTTAAAAATAATTATCAATGATCCAACCTCACAGATGTTAAGATTTATTAATTTTAATTCTATTTTTAAAATTTCAAAAATTATTAGATTATTATGATTTGAGATTATAAGAGTCAACTGATAATTTGACTAGTTCTTGTACTAGTGTTTAGTCCGGAATTCTCATTTGAATTTTTATGAAATAATTATCACTGATCTAATCGCAAAAAATTATTATCCATATATTTTAGTCATATTCCTAAAGATCGATATATTTTAGACATATTCCTAAAGATTGAATAAAAAAAATTATGACAACACAAAATAAATGATATTCTTGTTTGTCTTAATTTTTATGTTGGTCTATACAAGAATTTGTATTAAACTAGCAACATTTGTGATTTTACAAAAAAATATAAATTCAATTATACGTGGCCGATTTAATAATTTCGACCATTTCTGGTGGAAATTATTAAATTCGACCAGAAATGGTCGAAATTGTTAAATTCGACCCGAACTGGTCGAAAATAATAAATTCGACCATTTCTGGTCGAATATAATAAATTCGACCAGAAAAGGTCGAAATTAGTTCCAAATTTTTTGAACAGAATTAGGCGGTAATTTTCCCGCTCAAAATTTTTGGGCGGGAACTTTCCCCCTTCGTTTTGTGCTCGAAATAAATTCGACCAAAAGTGGTCGAAATTATTAAATTCGACCGGAAATGGTCGAAATTAATAAATTCGACCGAAACTAGTCGAAATTAATTTGAATTTGTTTGGGCGGGAACTTTCCCCCCTTTATTTTCCGCTCAAAATTTTCGACCAACTAAAAAATGGTCGAATTTATGTCTATTTTCGACCAACTAAATTCGACCGGGAATATTTTCGACCAACTAAATTCGACCGGAAATATTTTCGACCGACTTTGGTCGAAATAAATAATTTCGACCGTTTACGGTCGAAAATAGCCGCCGGTCGAAATTAACCGGTCGAAAATAGCCGCTTTTCTTGTAGTGTATTATTTTAAGTCTTTTCGGGCTTTTTTTAGCGCTTTAAGCTGTTTCTATTGTTTAGGTAGCGTTGGCAAAAGAAGTATAAGTGCTTTTTTGGGGGGTTTTAAGCCAAAAGGTAGAAGTGAGATATGCTAACTTTTTTGGCCTTTTTTAGTGATTTGCATTTTATTATGAAGTTTTTAATTTTTTAATATGTAATAAACTTTATTTAGTAATAAAGTTATTTTATTTTAATAATTTGAATTTTTTTTAATTTTTAAATTTAAATTACCAAATTTTCAATTGACTTATAGGTAAAAGTTAATTTACATCATAATAATTGTCTTTGCAGTTTTCTTAATCACAAAAGTTTCAAAAGTGAATATAATAATATAATAAGAGTTGCAAGGATCATTTTATTGCATCGCATCTGATTTTTGTATTGTTAAACTTATTTTTGTTGCAAGAAAATTATTTAGACTAAATTATACAATCAAATATACATATAATTTGTAGTGTGATGTGATATTAATTTCAATTCATGTTAATCACATCTGACAAAATATTAAATAAATTAAATAAATTAACTCGTCCAACTCGTCAAATTCACTCATTGAACACGGTTTAATTGTGATAATTTGTCTCGGCCTAGCTCGGCTCGTTTCGCCAACCTGAAATATCTACTTATGAGATGAGGTCAGAAGTTAGAACATCATGTCCAGCAAAATTCTAACGTGTTGTGACTTGTGAGTGTGCTGTGATCTTACACAGTGTAACAGGGAGATGAGGGAGTTGCAGTTACAAATTAAATAAAACAGGCCAAGCAGAGGATAATTAGGCAACTAATTTACATACCAGATTAAAATTTGTAGTTTTTCAGATGAAGCCTAACATGTAACCACACAATTAAACATATTAATAGAGATGCAAGCATCAAATTGTTCCTAGGCATTTCTGTGAACTTACCAGACCAGGTGTCCTAACTGTTAGTTAGATTTGTTAATTTTGTTCTAGTGCTTCTCCGACTTGCCTATAAATGCGTCTCCCTGCATAATCTGTTTCTGCACAATTTGTCTACATAGCACATTCCAAGAAGTCTACAGATACCTGAGAAAATAATGGCGAAGATTGTGTACTTGACGATGGTTTTTGCCACATTTTTGGCGGCTTTTCTGATGGTGGAGCAAGGGGAGGCTTTTACCTGCGGAACAACATTACAAGAACGTACAAAGCAACTTTGTGATCCATTTCACAGGGGCGAACAGCAGGATCCATCTGCTGAGTGTTGCAACTCTTTAAAAGCATTCCGTGATACGGCCAAGACTAGAGAAGAGAGGATTGAGTTGTGTCGTTGCGTGCAGGATCGTTCTAATAGAAACAGAGCTGGTGTTCCTGCTCCAGATGCTCGTATTCCTAAAATAGACGCTCTTCCTGCAAAATGCGGACTTCCATTTATATACTCTGCAGATCGTAAATTCGACTGTAACACGTAAGTTTATTTCACGGATTGTTGATAATTTTTTTGATTAGTTCATTAGTACACATGACTGACTAATATATTTTTCTATGCAGCGTAAACTAAGCTTACCTCCGGTGCATGAAGAAGTAGTTGGAGGAAAAATCGATATATATAATAACACTGAGGCCATATATGTGCCTTAAGAAATAAATTTATGAGCAAATGTATCTCATATGTTTTGTAATTTTTCAGTTCAACAAGAAATGCAACTCCTGTTTTGCATCCACCGTAACTCATTGAGTTCTGTAATGTATTTCTTATTGCATACAACATTCTGATATGTGGGCTTTTCTAGGTAGACAGTGCTGATAAAGGTCTAAAGACACGTAAAGGTCTAAAGAATTGATAAAGAAATTACAACATCTGTAATCCAAGAGTTCTTTATATGCTATGAAGTGCGAGTTATACAAAAAACAAATAGAACGGATCAAGAAATTTAAAGCAACATTAGCAAGTTAAGCTGCCAAAGGATTACGAGGATGATTCTGTTATACTACAAGCTAATATTAATATGAAGTCTATTAGAAAATATTGAATTAGACGTTCAACACTATTGACAGATTTCCAGAATATAATCAGTCAAACAAATAGACAACTCTCTCTTGTTTTTCACAAACAACTCTATAACCACAATTCAATACAGTGATTTGAATTCAAAGGTCAAACAGAAAAAGAGTGAGTGAGAAATTATAAACGATAAGATAACTTGGAAAAAACGATAGCAAAGATCAATGTTGTACATGATACAAAAATATGGACTTCTCACAGATTTATTGTAATATTTCTTTTATATTGCCATTATCAACCACGCCATATGCAAAATAGTAAATATAATCGTTATGGACTGAAGAATATAATCATTAATTAGTAGATGGAGATTTGTATCACTTAACAGCAGTAGACTGACAATTCCTCACTTTGCATATTTCAACAGTGATTTGCCTCCCTCGTACATGATTAGACTCTGTGGAAACGAGGTGTCTACAGTAGATGGAGCAAGGACTTCACGGGAAACATCTGGACCCCCGTGCTTACCATATCCATGATATTTAGAAATCCTGCTCTTAAAATTAATAGAGACTATGTGCGTTTCATCAGGACGCTGCGATTGGAATGACTCTACTATAAGAGTTCCAGTCTTTGTAATATTCAAAGGATGCCCATATTGTTTGAGCACAGCTGTAGCAAGTAGAACCCAAGAGCCTACACCTTTTCGTTGCCTCCTCAACCATATAGGAAAAGGATACTTGGGAGGCACTAGATTGTAGCAATCTGGGTCCAAAGTACAAAGAGCGAGTGAACCTTCAAAACTCATGAGCTTAAACGGGGCAATAACTCCAAATAGACGGGGAACACGATTTGGCACATTAAATTCCCCAAACAACTGCGTATCAAAATCATATGACATTATCTTCAACTCATTCCCCTTCAAACTATTAAACTCCTCAGTTCCAGGTTGTTTCATCTCTACCCAGTAGTACCTACCATCAACATAAGCCCCCATTTCATTAACAAGCCTCGGAACCCGAGAATCCCCCATCTTCTTCCACGTGTTCTTCCTCAAACTATAAACCTCAACCTTCGGAGCCACCTCTCCAAACTGCTTCCCCTTTCCATCCTGAACGTAAACAATCCTAATAACCTTATAATCATCCGTACCCTTATCATAACCCATCCCGACAACATAATAACTCTTCTCCCTATCATCCAAAAGCCTCTTAAAACAACTCGAAACAAGAACCCTATGTCTCCTAACAAAAGGGTTCCACAAATACAACTCCCTAGAAGCATAATCAATATGCAAATCAGTTAACAAAAGCATCCCATCTACTTGCGCAATCAGCTTCAAACTGCCACTCTTGGTAACAAAGGGAATGTCGAATTTTTCGATAACTCGAGAAGTATCAGCAGAGATCAAAGAGCAGTAATTTTGGTGAGAGATAAAAGGGGGGATTATAAGCACAGCATTATCATCACAAAAGTTAACAGCTTTCCGAATTTGAGAGGAAATAAAAGATGGGTTGTTGATAAGAGAGTACCATGCTTTGTTCACTGAGCTTGATTTGATTAGGTCTTTTACAGAGAGTCTTGAGAAGATTTCAGCGGTGGTTTCTTCAGGGAGATCATGAAACGTCGTCGTTGAGACTCCATTGTTGCTACTGGAGCAATTGACATTTTGATTGCAAAGGAGAAATTGTGAAAATGGTTTTGGAAACAATGAAAGCGGATTATTGTGAAGAGCTTTTTGTAATGATTTTAAAACCAACGTAAACATGGAAAGTGTACGTAAAAGTGAAGAGCTTTTTGCAGTGATTTTAACCAATGTAAAGAAAAAAGTAACTACCACAAAAATGTCAAGGTGTAAAACGGATAATTCTAATATTAATCTATATGTATGTTTTTTTTTGAAACAAATTTATATGTATATGTATGTTGATTCGGATCCAAAAATTCATATCGGTAGCCGGATATAGTATCCAGATACAACCTAAACAAATACAACTCCCTAACAGCATAATCTATATGCATAATCTATAAGAACTGACTGCATCAGTGTGATTAGTGTCCGCCTGGACATCTCTTTTCGGACATAATTGAGGACACACTGACCAGTGATTTGTAGGTGATATTACTATATATCACCCTCAGTGCCATATGCAAGTCATTGTATCACCCCTTGTTCCAGATCAAGACCCGATAAGCATTACTATGAAGTACTTTTGCCAATCAAAAAAGAAAAATCAAGAGGTTAAATCCAATACGACACATCAAATTAGTTACTCGGGAATATTAGGATATTTCATCCGAAATTTCTCAAGTAACTGATGTAATGTGATTTCTTGTCTGAACCTCTTCATTTCTCTTTCAAGATTTGTTACGGTACTTACAATAGTGTTATCGGGCTCTTGATCTGGAACAAAGGATGATATACAATGATATTTACCCATGCATGAAATCTACCTACCCTGTCCATCTTCTTTGGATTTTGTAAGATATAATCCGCTCCGGCGAAATTGCATGGTAAAGAGCACCATAACACACATACATATGATTAAATAAAGGGCATAAGAAGAATCTAGTGAATTGGGAGGAAGTATTTGAGGTTGTCTAGAGCTCATGTGATTTTTGATATATATAGTACTAGCACATACTCAAAATGATGTCATATAAGAAGAGTCGAGTAAATCGGTCGCTAAAGAAGTGTCTAGAATTCTGGGGAAAAGGAAGTGTCTAGAGCTTTTGAGATTTTTGATATAAATATTAAATACAGTACTAGCACATATAAAAAATGATGTCATCACATGAGAGGAGTTAAGTGAATCGGCCTCATAAAAGTATCTAGAATTTTATGGAGAAAGAAGCTTCTGGAGCTCTTGAGATTTTTGATATAAATACGGTACTAGCACATACACAAAATGATGTCACATAAGAAGAGAGTCGAGTGAATCGGTCCCTAAGGAAGTGTCTAGAAATCTCCAGTTTTGCATATAAAAACAATGATGCACACACATAACAATATCACATAGGTAAGGACTAAAACCTCTAGCAAAATGCAATTTTTTTTATAAGGAAATGAAAGAGCAATGCGAAAAGAACGTGCTAGGGACATTAAACGAGAATCCAAATTTTAAATGTCCAAAAGAGGTATAAGTATGTAAATTATGAAATGTTTTTGCTAAAAATTAAATACAATAAAGAATATGTTCATTATGAAACGTTTTTGCTAAAAATTAAATTTTGCTCAATTTGTGTACTTTTGTCAATTCAAACTAACCACGTGAGTTAAAAGAGAATGAAAAGATGAATAAAATTTTCTTTTACAGATTCTTGGACACTTCATATTGCTCCCACAAACACAGATGCATCTGCATCTCGTGTAGACGCACACAGACATTTCCATGGCCATTGGGAACCTTTATCACCTGTAGACGCACACCGACAAATATTCCTAGATCTTATCGCCTCATAGATCTTATCGCCCCATAGATATTATCGCCTCATGAGTACAAGACTATATAATTTTAGTCTCTTCAACAATCAAAAAATCTACCCTCTTCCTAATATTTCCTCTTTCTCTCACGATCCAGTAGTCTCACTCCGGCGTATTTAAGGTAAAGTGGTGCAATCGAGTAATTAGATTGAACTAATAATATGCATATACCCCGGTATCATAACACCCCCCACCCCCCAATTATATCCTCTTTCTCCCAAGATTCTGTTTTCTCCGTCGTAAATATCTAAAGGTAAAGTGGTGTGTGTCCATATATAATCGGGTAATTAGTTTGAACTAATAATTAGTAAGTACTCGTATGTTTCCTGCAATTGATTCCAATTTTAGTTTTCGAATTTATACAGAGTTTTCGTTTTTGATTTCTAATTGCAACAGATCTGGCTAAAATTTACTTTTGATATTTCACAATTATGAGCCGCACAAGAAAAGATGTACAAGGTGTGAAGGATCCCAAGGGTAAGAAAAGAATCTCGTCACATGACTCTGTCAACTCCCTTGCACCATCGAAGCTACGCAAACATAATAGTCCTCATTATAATGGTAATAACTCTATGTATTTATGTAGTTTTAATTATGATGTTATTATTTGTGTTGCTCATGTTATGATATAATAAATGTATAAAACTCAGGAGGCGGAAGGAGTATTAAATAAACGATGCCTGGGAGGCATCATTTGTTTAATACTCTCACCGTCCCTCTCAGTTGTATACATTGGTGGACGCGGCACGTACTTTAATGCTTCTATAAGACTATACTTATAGCTCTATAACTTATTTTTAAAATTTTGAATAAAAATTTAATATTTAATTATTTTCCGGAAGAAGTAAATCTTAAAAAGAAATTATAAAAAATATACTTTACACGAGTACTAAAGTATTTATAGAATTGAATGTGACAAAGGGAGTAACATTTACTTAATGAATGTAGTTCATTGTTTATTTTCCATCAATTTCGTTTCTCCCTCATTGGTATTATCATCTATTTATTTCATAAGTTCTACCATATAACAGCCATTGTATTGATGGTCATTTGAGGGATTGATTGTGGTTAAACTCAATTTTTCGTTAACTTTGTCTAATGTAAGTTTACTGGATTTTATATTGTGTCTTTGCTAGTACTAGTCACCAAATATGGTCTTACCTAGATAAATATTGGATTATCATCATCCCATCTCTAAAACAATGAAATCACACAAATAATATATATCTCTACAGTTTAGAGTTTAGAAATCCTTTGAATCCCTGCTCAATCTCTTACTGGAAGCTATCTACATTTCTCCCTAAAAAATACACAATATCTCTCTATAAAGCCTAATAAATATGTTATATCTCTTAAAAAAACTTAATAATTGTGTTATATATTATTATGAGCTTTTTATATAAAGTCATTAGGATAGGAGGTAGTAAAGAGAACTAAAATAGAATAAAACTCTATATAACGCCCACCATCCTTCCACACTCATTCTCAAGGTCATTATTTCTCATGAAGTGTTCCCTCAAGGAGATTGATTTTGAGGCTCAACCCTTGATGCTCACTTGTATGCTTGTCTGTCAGCGGATGTCCATTTACAAATTTTCTTCTCAACATATCTCTTTGCTATTTAGACAGATATGTTCTTCTATTTCATCTTTGTTCTTTCCACCTTCCTCGTCTTACCGTATGGTACATGAATAAATCATTACAATTTACAATATTTTGATTAAACATGATATGAACTATACACTTTTTAAACTTAGATTTTTTTTAAAACAATCTTAATGGACTACATTAATATAAGTTCATCAAAAAGCTTTACAAAAAAAACACATGACCCCTTAGTGAGTTACCACACATAGATGTTTAGGAGATGACAATCACACTTTCTTTTTTGTATGAGTTGTTGAATATGGTGTTGTCTATACTTTTGATGTTCTGTAGATGGAGATTGTGTGCTTCTGAAGGCCTCTAATCCGGATGATCCACCATATGTTGCTCAGATTGTTGAATCTAAGGCTAAAAAAGTGAAAGTAAGATGGTACTATAGACCCCAAGACACTGAACTGTGGAAGAAAGACTGTGACACTGACATGTGGAAGAAAGACTGTCAGGGGAAAAAAGAATTGTTTCTATCTAACCACGTTGATCCTCAAAGTCTAGATTGTATCCTAGGAAAGTGTACCGTGCACACTTTCCAAGAATATATGGAGCTTGAAGGTCGGCGTTCTGATTCCGACTACTACAGTCGATTTGAGTATGATATTTATGAGGAAAAATTGATTGATGTCAAAGATGCTGATTGGTAAGCGATATGCGACTCCTATAGTTACCTGTTATTTGTGTTTAGTTACAAAATTACTCCTTTTAAAGTGTCTAATTTGACTATTCTTAAATCTTAATTGCAGGCTGTGCATTTGCGGGAATCCTTACAATCCGGATCTGTATGTCCATTGTCAGATATGCAAATCAAGGTATGGTCTCCATTAAATTGCTCTTTTATGTATCAATTATGTGCTTTATTTTCATTTCCAGCATTTCAGAAAAAGAAATCTTGAGGTGCATACATGCAACTCTTTTATTTACTGATGTTGAATGTTGAATAGATTCTATATTTTCATAAGAAGTGTGGTAAGGCATTTTTATACTATAAGTTGATTTACTCACTAAGAACTATTATCTCCTTAAACGTGCATGCCTTGTGATTTCAATTTTGATAGAAGTTTTTGTGTTGCGTTGATTGTGCTTTTAATGTTCCTTGTAGGTTCCATCCATCTTGTACCAACACTGATGCAAAGAGTTCATGCATTATTTTTTGTGATAACTGCAAGAACTCTCCTAGCCAGGTTAGACTTGTTGGACTTAGCGCTTTTATACATCTTGTTCTATCTTTTTTATTTGATATTTCCCACTCTTTTTTGTTATGTTTATTTACAATACATATAATAAACTCAATTTTTGATATTTTATAATACTTAGGAGCAAGCTGCGGACAAGCGCTTTGAAAGGTATCTCAAGTTCCCGAGGATGCACAAAGATATCAAAAAGGAGAAGGCCTTTAAATAATTAAAGATTAAGGAGTATTTTAAATTTTAGTTTGTCTTGTGGAGAATTGTTGGTTTGTTGTTCCACCCCTTTTATTTATTGTGACATAATAGGTTTCTTCTATTATTTTAAAATTTAAAATTTATAATTTTTCACCTAGCAATCATATTATTTTAATTATTTATAATTTGTTTTACATGTATACGGTTTGGGTTTTGGCAAATGTAGTTACTTTAAATGTATGTTTGAAAATTAAATTCAAATATCACCCAATCTCACATTGCTTTTACGTACCAAATTAGGTAGGGGTTTGGTGGGTATGGTTACATATATATTGGCCATAGACAAATACCATATAGATATGTGAAATATTGTTTTGGAGAAGTTTTTTTTTTTTTTTATAAACGCACTTGCATTAATACTTCTCAGAATCAATCGTAAAAAATGATGAAATCTGGAGCAGTATAGAGCCTGACATAGAATATGCAACTCGTGCTAATTCATGAACTACGTATTCGCAGACCTAAAGGTAAAAGTAACTAACATTTCATCAAAGTGTTTAAGAATATCCCTACAATTTTCGACCATTGCATGAAAGTAGGTGTTTCCCCGACCGCCATTTACTGCATCAACTAGCTAGGAGCTTGACATCACATTCAAACAGACACTTTCTACTCCTCCATTATTTCGTCCAAGTTAAAGCTTCCTTGAGGCTCATATCTTCTGCTTCTCTCGGCTGAAATCTCGCTCGGACTACAATACTTCTGGCTAAAAGAAAGTTACCTTCTTTATCCCTAATAACACATCCAACTCATACCTGGTTTGTCCCCTGCACAAAAGCTGCATCTACGTTTATTTTAATCCAGCCTTCAAGTGGCTTACACCACGTTCAAAATCGAACCATAGTGTGTTGTTGTGTGTTATGTACAGAGTTATCTTCCCTTGCTCGCTGCCATTCAGTAAACATACAGCATGCTCGTGAACGCACTCCAAAAGGTGAAGTAGCGACATGGTTCCATACCCAATCATTCCGTCTCTGCCAAATACTCCGACAAAGCACATAAATCAACAAAATCTGATCCCTGCTGGCTGTTTGGGACACACACTTCAACACTGTCAAAACCGTTTCTTAATAATCACTTCATACATGTGTAGATATAATTGGAATCATTAACCTTTTTTTTAAAGCATGATCTTTCTAAGCCCTTGAAAGTCTGATTTAGAATAATTTATACTCTGATCATATTATTTTCACTTCCATTTCACTTAAAAAAATTTAAAATAAAATACGAAATATAACCCTTCAATAAAATTTAGATGAGAATTCCTAGATCAAATATTTTACAACCTTCATATGAAGTATTTAGCTAAGTAATTGAAATACAAGATATGTAATTTATGCTTTTTTGTAACTTTTTTGTTGATGTGTTATTTTATTTTGTAAGTACTAATTTAATATATATATATATATAAGGGAGGGTTCTGGTACAAACTTACAAACTTACAAAAAAATTTTGTTCAACACATATATAACTTGAGTTCAACATTTTTTTAACATATTTTGTTGAACATCGATTAAAATAGTGGTGGAGAAGTACGTAAACCAATTTTTAAATGTAAGAACTAAGGTAAACATGTTATATAACTAATATATATGTTTCTAGACCCTACCCAAACCCCAGAGGTATATTTTAAACATCTTTTTAGATATATTCAACACAATGATAATTAGTGTTCAACACCCGATGTTGAACCTCAGTTATAAATGTGTTGAAAACGCGATTTATTTATGCGTTATTTTTAAAAATTGTGATGTTTTTTAAAGAATTTTCAACATGGATACTTTATATAACTAAGGATTAACACGATGAGAGAATTAAAAAAAGTTTGTAAGTTTGTAACTTAAAAAAGTTTTTATTTGATCCTATCCCTATATATATATATATATATATATATATATATATAGGCCAACATTCCAAAGAGGGACTCCTTATATGGAGTTACATAGTGCGCCACTATAAATCATCAATTTTATTATAAATTCTGTTATAGAATACATATAAAACGTGATTCTAATATAAAATACTATAAAATAAATCTATTTTAAGTAATTTAACACTTAAAATTTGATTAAAAAAATACATTTTCGAAACTGATTCTACAACAGAATAATTCTGGATGATTATTATTCTGTTATAGAATCATGTTGAGATATTGCATAATTTTAGATGGTCTTTGGAATAAAATAATTGTATAACTTCGTTTTCAGTTTAATAATCAAAATTTGCAATTATATTTCATAAAAAATATAATAGAATATATATTATGTATATATTTATAATGGTGTGCTACGTAACTCCATATAAGAGGGTATGCTATGGAGTGCTACCCTATATATATATATACATATATATATATATATATATAGGGTGAGGTTCAAATTAGAACCTGTTTTAAATTAGAACTTAGAACTCATATAAAATCATTAGATTATTGTTAAATCAATGGTTATGATCAAATGCTGCATTTAATATTAGTTATTTAGTATTTTTTTTTACTTGATTATAGATAATTAATGAATGCATTAAATGCTCTAATTGTATGTATTAAAATTTAATTATAACCTTCTAATCAAATCGCTTGTTATATTAGTTGATAACATACTTCTTATGTTCTACAGCAGTATCGGTATAATTATCAAATCATATTAGTGTATAATATTTACGTGCTATAACAATATTTGTATTTTTCTACAAAAATATTGCATTATAAAATAATTTTCTACTATATTAATATATGTTCCGCAGCAGTATGCCATACTAATTTGTATTTTCCTATAAAAATATTGCATTATAAAATTGTTTTCTATTATGTTAATATATAATCTGCAGCAGTATGACGTAGTAATTTGCATTTTATTACAAATGTATTGCATTATAAAATCATTATCTATTATGTTAATATATGTTCCGCAGCAATATATGCATAATTTGTATTTTCCTACAATTTGTAAAATCATTTTTAATTATATTAATATATGTTCCGCAGCAGTATGACGTATTTTCTTACGAAAATATTGTATTATAAAATCATTTTTAATTATATTAATATATGTTCCGCAGCAGTATGACGTGGTAATTTGTATTGAAGATCTTTGACAAACATTCTGCAGCAGTACAAGGCTATAAATTATATGATTGAATTATATAATTTTGGAAAGTTTACATTAATCATGTAATTAAATATTGTCATTTAATGAAGGTTCTAAAGTTCTAAAAATAAGAGGTTCTATGTGGAACCTGACTATATATAGGCTCATGATCAAATAGAAACCACTCTTAGAATAAAAACTAGAAACTAATACAAGTTAGTGATATTCCCAGTACAATTTAGTGATATTCTCTTTGGGATTTAGTGATATGTGTTGCAAGAATTAGTGAAAACTTGCAGAAACTGCCCAGATTTCTAGATTTGTTCCAGAAACTGCTCTGAATCTTCAGATCTGTTCACGTTTTCGATTCAGATGATGGTGACGGTGGTGGAGATGGTGGAGGTGAAGGTGGAGATGGAGGATGGATGATTGTAGCGGAGGTCTGGGCGGCTTGAAGTAGGGGGTTAGAGCATTGCCAAAATAGTGGCGGCTCCGCCACGTTTTGAAGTTGAGCCGAGGTGGAGAAAGAAGTATGAACGGGGCTAAAGGAGGTTGAAGTAGCATATAAGATGAGATGGTGAAGATGGAGGTGGAGATTGTGTTGTTAGAGAAATAATAGAGGTGGAGATGGAGGTGGCGGGCGGCAATGAGATGGTGGTGGTTATGGAGGAGGCGACGACGGAGGTGGTGGCAGTGGCGGATGTGGAAGTAGGTTTGGTGAGGATGAAGGTGGGGTTGGTGAAGATAGAGATGGAGATGAGGTTGTTTAAGAATTTAGTGATATTTGCTTTAGGATTTAGTGATATTTCAGCTTGGTTTTTAGTTTCTAGAATAAGGAGGTTTCTATTGGAGTAATGCTCTATATATATATATAGAGAGAGCATTACTCCAATAGAAACCTCCTTATTCTAGAAACTAAAAACCAAGCTGAAATATCACTAAATCCTAAAGCAAATATCACTAAATTCTTAAACAACCCCATCTCCATCTTCATCTTCACCAACCCCACCTTCATCTTCACCAACCCCATCTCCACCGCCACCACCTCCGTCGTCGCCTCCTTCATAACCACTACCACCTCTATGCCGCCCGCCCCCTCCATAACCACCACCTCCATCTCCACCTCCACCTCCATTATTTCTCTAACAACACAACCTCCACCTCCATCTTCACTAGCCCCATCTTTATCGTTGTTTTAACCTCCTTCAGCCCCGTTCATACTTCTTTCTCCACCTCGACTCAACTTCAAACGCGAAGCCGCCACTATTCCGGCAACGCTCCAACCCCCTACTTCAAGCCGCCCAAACCTCCGCTACAATCATCTTTCCTTCATCTCCACCTTCACCTCCACCATCTCCACCACTATCACCATCATCTGAATCGAAAACGTGAACAGATCTGGAGATTCTAAGCTGGAACATATCTGGAGATTAAGTTTTCACTAATTCGTTCAACACAGATCACTAAATCCTAAAGAGAATATCACTAAATTGTACTGAGAATATCACTAACTTGTATTGGTTTCTAGTTTTTATTTTAAAATTGGTTTCTATTTGATCATGAGCCTATATATATATATATATGAAAACTATTTTCTATGGAAGGTACAAGTTATACTCAAAAAAAATTTCAACACTAATATAGGATAAATAGGAGATAGTAAGTGGGTGTTTGGCAACACTTATTACTTTAAGTCCTTTCGGGCTCCTTTTTTGCGCTTTAAACTGTTTCTATTGTTTAGGTAGTGTTTGGCAAAAGAAGTATAAGTGTTTTTTTCGGGGGTTAGAACATCATGTCCTGCAAAATTCTAACGTGTTGTGAGTGCTGTGATCTTACATAGTGTAACAGGGAGATGAGGGAGTTGCAGTTACAAATTAAATAAAACAGGCCAAGCAGAGGATAATTAGCCAACTAATTTACATACCAGATTAAAATTTGTAGTTTTTCAGATGAAGCCTAACATGTAACCACACAATTAGACATATTAATAGAGATGCAAGCATCAAATTGTTTCTAGGCATTTACGTGAACTTACCAGACCAGGTGTCCTAACTGTTAGTTAAATTTGTTAATTTTGTTCTAGTGCTTCTCCGACTTGCCTATAAATGCGTCTTGCTGCATAATCTGTTTCTGCACAATTTGTCTACATAGCACATTCCAAGAAGTCTACAGATACCTGAGAAAATAATGGCGAAGATTGTGTACTTGACGATGGTTTTTGCCACATTTTTGGCGGCTTTTCTGATGGTGGAGCAAGGGGAGGCTTTTACCTGCGGAACAACATTACAAGAACGTACAAAGCAACTTTGTGATCCATTTCACAGGGGCGAACAGCAGGATCCATCTGCTGAGTGTTGCAACTCTTTAAAAGCATTCCGTGATACGGCCAAGACTAGAGAAGAGAGGATTGAGTTGTGTCGTTGCGTGCAGGATCGTTCTAATAGAAACAGAGCTGGTGTTCCTGCTCCAGATGCTCGTATTCCTAAAATAGACGCTCTTCCTGCAAAATGCGGACTTCCATTTATATATTCTGCTGATCGTAAATTCGACTGTAACACGTAAGTTTATTTCACTGATTGTTGATAATTTTTTTGATTAGTTCATTAGTACACATGACTGACTAATATATTTTTCTATGCAGCGTAAACTAAGCTTACCTCCGGTGCATGAAGAAGTAGTTGGAGGAAAAATCGATATATATAATAACACTGAGGCCATATATGTGCCTTAAGAAATAAATTTATGAGCAAATGTATCTCATATGTTTTGTAATTTTTCAGTTCAACAAGAAATGCAACTCCTGTTTTGCATCCACCGTAACTCATTGAGTTCTGTAATGTATTTCTGGCGTGCTATATTATAAACGTTTGACGTTTCTTATTAATTCTAACGTAACTGTTAATGCCAAAAGATAAAAGAACTTTGTCTACTGATCAATGACTGTCACTTAGTACTACAAGTCTGGAACTGTCACAAATCACAGGGAAAGGCCTCTGTTTATGACAGTTTAGTATTGTTGTATATACCGAAAGCAGCATTCCCAGCGGCAGATATGCATACTTCTTGTAAGCTAATAGAAATACATTTAAACAGCAATGGAAACACGACGACTCCAGTCATAAGCTACACTCAAGACATCAGGTAACAAGATCTCGGTTTTTCTCTGATCAACTGGCATCCCAGTCCCTATTTCTGGATATGAGTGTCATAAGGGCAACCACGACTGACCTCATGCTTGGCCTTAGTACATGATTTCCGGAGATCTGTGCTGGGGTCGGGCTGATTCATTACCTCTTCAAACTGTAAAAAATATACAGATAAATATATACTTATAATTACAATGTGCTCATTATGGCTGAGTGTTGCTGGGTTCCACTGAAGCTTAAGAGTTTGCAAATGACATGGAGAAACACAGAGTAGAGCCTGATTTAGGTACTTATAAAATTTTAGTCAAAGTCTTACGACATCTCGGCATGATGAGTGGTGCAGGGGAGATAGAGAAAAGAACTATAGAGCGAGGTTCAGCATTGCATACAACATTCTGATATGTGGGCTTTTCTAGGTAGACAGTGCTGATAAAGGTCTAAACACACGTAAAGGTCTAAAGAATTGATAAAGAAATTACAACATCTGTAATCCAAGAGTTCTTTATATGCTATGAAGTGCGAGTTATACAAAAAACAAATAGAACGGATCAAGAAATTTAAAGCAACATTAGCAAGTTAAGCTGCCAAAGGATTACGAGGATGATTCTGTTATACTACAAGCTAATATTAATATGAAGTCTATTAGAAAATATTGAATTAGACGTTCAACACTATTGACAGATTTCCAGAATATAATCAGTCAAACAAATAGACAACTCTCTCTTGTTTTTCACAAACAACTCCATAACCACAATTCAATACAGTGATTTGAATTCAAAGGTCAAACAGAAAAAGAGTGAGTGAGAAATTATAAACGATAAGATAACTTGGAAAAAACGATAGCAAAGAATGTTGAACATGATACAAAAATATGGACTTCTCACAGATTTATTGTAATATTTCTTTTATATTGCCATTATCAACCACGCCATATGCAAAATAGTAAATATAATCGTTATGGACTGAAGAATATAATCATTAATTAGTAGATGTAGATTTGTATCACTTACCAGCAGTAGACTGACAATTCCTCACTTTGCATATTTCAACAGTGATTTGCCTCCCTCGTACATGATTAGACTCTGTGGAAACGAGGTGTCTACAGTAGATGGAGCAAGGACTTCACGGGAAACATCTGGACCCCCGTGCTTACCATATCCATGATATTTAGAAATCCTGCTCTTAAAATTAATAGAGACTATGTGCGTTTCATCAGGACGCTGCGATTGGAATGACTCTACTATAAGAGTTCCAGTCTTTGTAATATTCAAAGGATGCCCATATTGTTTGAGCACAGCTGTAGCAAGTAGAACCCAAGAGCCTACACCTTTTCGTTGCCTCCTCAACCATATAGGAAAAGGATACTTGGGAGGCACTAGATTGTAGCAATCTGGGTCCAAAGTACAAAGAGCGAGTGAACCTTCAAAACTCATGAGCTTAAACGGGGCAATAACTCCAAATAGACGGGGAACACGATTTGGCACATTAAATTCCCCAAACAACTGCGTATCAAAATCATATGACATTATCTTCAACTCATTCCCCTTCAACTTATTAAATTCTTCAGTTCCGGGTTGTTTCATCTCTACCCAGTAGTACCTACCATCAACATAAGCCCCCATTTCATTAACATCCGATCTGAATCTGATTTTAAATAGATTTTTATTTTTATATTAAAAAATTTTGAAAATTATAAAAAATAGCAAAGATCAAAAAATGATGTTAAAAATTAAAGTTAATAAAGATGATTTATATCTATTCAAAAATTAATTTTTACTTATATTTCGATATAAATTTGTTATCTTTAAAATATTTAACTCAAAAAATATTTTGATACATGTCTATAATATCTTACAATTATATAAAATTTATATAAATATATTATTTTATGAATTTATATATAAATACACACATTATAATAAACACACTATAAAGTTATAGAATATTAAAATAGAGTTAAATATCATATACTCCCTCCGTTTCAATTTTCACGTCCATCTTGAAAAAAAAAATTTGTTTCAAATTAGTTGTCCACTTCAACTTTCAATGCAAAATCATATTTCCAAAGTCAATTCTACTCACATATCTCTTGTTTATATTTCCTAGATCAATCTCATTCCAGATATTATAGTAATTTAATGCATCTAATTTGTCAAGATCCACTTTTTTTAAACTGTGTGATTTTTTTAAAGTGGACATTTATTTTGAAATGGAGGGAGTATAATTCATTTCGGATTCGGATATTATCGAATACAAATATGCCTATATCCGTATCCGGAATTGTCGGATTCGGATGCGGTTAATATCTGGTAGGTGACTGTATACGTCCAAAAAATTCAAATAGGTCACTCAACTCAAACTAATCATCAATCAACGGCTTTCGAATTGAACGAATGATTAAATTAAGTTGATTTATTTGAGTTTTTTGGACGTAGTCCGTTAAATTTTCAATGAGTGATGTGCTTCAGTTTTTTGGACACAGTTTATCACATAGTTGATATTTAACCCTATAAAAATTCATATAAACATGTGCAGTGCAACATGTCTTCCTTACAAAATTATTAATGTTTTATGTAAAACAGTCGGCAAACCTTATATGTAGCAACTAGATCATTTTTTTTATCATTCATCTATGTCCAAACTATTCAAAAAAGTTATTCGACTCTGATATTCTGATAACCATTAATACTGTAATCAAAGAATATGTGTAATGGATACACATCAAAAGAAAAAAAAACTACCACAATATTATCGATATACTAACATGCAAATACATGCCCAAAGTCATAAATTTCACAAAGATTAAAAGAAAATCATTATAAGAACTGACTGCAGCAGTGTGACTAGTGTCCGCCTGGAGATCTCTTTTCGAACATAATTGAGGACACACTGATCAGTGATTTGTAGGTGATATTACTATATATCACCCTCAGTGCCATATGCAAGTCATTGTATCACCCCTTGTTCCAGATCAAGACCCGATAAACATTACTATGAAGTATTTTTGCCAATCAAAAAAGAATAATTAAGAGGTTAAATCCAATACGACACATCAAATTAGTTACTCAGGAATATTAGGATATTCCATCTGAAATTTCTCAAGTAACTGATGTAATGTGATTTCTTGTCTGAATCTCTTCATTTCTTTTTGAAGATTTGTTACGGTACTTACAATAGTGTTACCGGACTCTTGATCTGGAACAAAGGATGATATACAATGATATTTACCCATGCATGAAATCTACCTACCCTGTCCATCTCTTTTGGAATTTGTAAGATACAATCCGCTTCGGCGAAATTGCATGGTAAAGAGCACCATAACACGCATACATATGATTAAATACAAGGGCATAAGAAGAATCTAGTGAATTGGGAGGAAGTGTTTGGGGTTGTCTAGAGCTCATGCGATTTTTGATATATATAATACTAGCACATACACAAAATGATGTCATATAAGAAGAGTCGAGTGAATCGGTCGCTAAAGAAGTGTCTAGAATTCTAGGGAAAAGGAAGTGTCTAGAGCTTTTGAGATTTTTGATATAAATATTAAATACAGTACTAGCACATATAAAGAATGATGTCATCACATGAGAAGAGTTGAGTGAATCGGCCTCACAAAAATATCTAGAATTTTATGGGGAAAGAAGCTTCTGGAGCTCTTGAGATTTTTGATATAAATACGGTACTAACACATACACAAAATGATGTCACATAAGAAGAGAGTCGAGTGAATCGGGCCCTAAAGAAGTGTCTAGAAATCTCCAGTTTTGCATATAAAAACAATGATGCGCACACATAACAATATCACATAGGTAAGGACTAAAACCTCTAGCGAAATGCAATTTTTTTTATAAGGAAATGAAAGAGCAATGCGAAAAGAACGTGCTAGGGACATTAAACGAGAATCCAAAATTTTAAATGTCCAAAAGAGGTATAAGTATGTAAATTCTGAAACGTTTTTGCTAAAAATTAAATACAATAAAGAATATGTTCATTATGGCGCTAGATTCATAAATTATCACCAAACTATAAAAAAGAAAATAATTTTCCAGAAAGAAGAACAATCCTAATGAGATTTCATATTCACCTGCAGTGACTAATTATATATTTAGAATTCGTGTAAACTCAAAAACTAATTCCCAACATAACTTGATGTACAACATAATGATTAATTATGATTTAGATTTTCTAATGGGCAAAGCTAATTCTTCATTACAAACAAAATAATAGGATTTACTTGGAAATGGGAATAGTGATATAATGTGCACCAATCAAACATTGACAATTATATACATATTTGATTTGAATTTCTGTCGTCTCCATATTAGCAAATTATAAGAGTAAACTTCTGGTTGTTTATTAAAAAGAAATGAAATGTCCTTCATTTGTATCATCAAAATTAATGTACTTCAGTTTGTACTGGAATATTAAAATGATCGCTGAAGTCAACGTCATATATCACTCTATTTATGGGTCTTAACGAATAACAGGATATCATTTATATCATTATAGTCATGAAAGATATCAAACAAGTATATGTCCTTCGGGAGTAAAAATATTTTTTTACAAAGTTCTAAATATTATTCTTGAATGTAACATAACCAAGTAAAAGGTTATGAATTCTAATATTTATAATAATATATTTAAATTTTAACAAGTTTATCTACTATTTATATTTAATTAAAACAAAGAAAATAACTTTATAATAAAAATAAATAGCACATAAATTTGATAAAATCTAAATATATTATCATAAATATTAGAAGTCATAATCTTACTTTATTGTGGTAACATTTAATAATAAAACTCTATAAATAATATTATTACTCTTTTAACTCATATTTAGAGGTAACTAGTTGAGAAGCCGCGCGTTGCGGCGGCCTATAAAAATTATATTAATGATTTAAAATTAAAATTTTTAGAATAAAATAAATTTGTGCATCCGACAAACTCTTACTCTTACCAGCCAATCATCTCTATCACCATTCAAAGCATCCAGTATAGTGTAACTCATTATTGTATTCAGGGTTCTAGAAATCGCTAGGCGTTCCAGGGCGGTCGGGGTACCTTCTAGCGATTAATCGGTAAATCGGGGATTAATCGGAAAGATTAATCGGAGCATTAATCGGACATATATTATTTTTAAATTATTATAATTATATGTAATTTAATAATTTTATCTACTTTTCACTACTAGTGGAGTCAAACTAGTAAACAATATAATATCATATATTAAATAAATACTTGATATATATAATACAAATCATTGATTAAATAAATATATACCAATCGAAATAATGTAATAAATATTAAATAAAATTAGTCACTTATAGGATATTAAGTTAAGGACAAGTGACTAATAATTTCTTATAATATAATCATAATTTTAGATTTAATTTATTAAAAATGTTTTTTTTTTGTTTTTGACCGCCTGGACCTCCTAGGCGGGATTTGGGCAGCCTAGGCGGGATGTTGACCGCATAGGACCGATTTTTGTAAAAAAAACCTTTATTACAATCCGCTTATAACTACCAAGCACTAATATTAGCGGTTCTAGTTGTCAAACCTCTAAAACACCTCAAACCTCTAATTTTGCCCAAAATCTCTGACTTCCAAACAGAGCCATATAGTGTAACAAAGAGATTGGAGTTTGCATGTAGTTATAAATTAAAGAAAAAGTGCATTTTGTATATGTGCATTTTGAGAGTTCATGCCTTTGTAATATTATAACTAAATAAATATTCTACATTTATAATTCTATTTGATTAAATTTTGCTCAATTTGTGTACTTTTGTCAATTCAAACTAACCACATGAGTTAAAAGTGAATGAAAAGATGAATAAAATTTTCTTTTACAGATTCTTGGACACTTCATATTGCTCCCACAAACACAGATGCATCTACATCTCGTGTAGACGCACGCAGACATTTTCATGACCATCGGGAACCTTTATCTCCTGTAGATGCACACCGACAAATATTCCTAGATCTTATCGCCTCATAGATCTTATCGCCCCATAGATATTATCGCCTCATGAGTACAAGACTATACATTTTTAGTCTTTTCAACAATTGAAAAATCTACCCCGTCCCTAATATTTCATCTTTCTCTCACGATCCAGTAGTCTCACTCCGGCGTATTTAAGGTAAAGTCACTACTAAAAATATTGGATTATACATCCCCCACCCCCCAAATATATCATCTTTCTCCCAAAATTCTGTTTTCTCCGTCGTAAATATCTAAAGGTAAAGTGGTGTGTGTTCATGTATAATCGGGTAATTAGTTTGAACTAATAATTAGTAAGTACTCGTATGTTTCTTGCAATTGATTCCAATTTTGGTTTTCGAATTTATAGAGAGTTTTCGTTTTTGATTTCTAATTGCAACAGATCTGGCTAAAATTTACTTTTGATATTTTACAGCTATGAGCCGCACAAGAAAAGATGTACAAGGTGTGAGGGATCCCAAGGGTAGGAAAAGAATCTCGTCACATGATTCCATCAACTCCCTTGCACAATCGAAGCTATGCAAACATAATAGTCCTCATTATAATGGTAATAACTCTATATATTTATGTAGTTTTAATTATGATTTTATTATTTGTGTTGCTCATGTTATGATATAATAAATGTATACAACTCCGGAGGCGATGGAGTATTAAATAAACGATGCCTGGGAGGCATCATTTGTTTAATACTCTCACCGTCCCTCTGAGTTGTATACATTGTTGGACGCGGCACGTACTTTAATGCTTCTACAAGACTATAACGTATAGCTCTATAACTAATAAAAATTTAATATTTAATTTTTTATCCGGAAGAAGTAAATCTTAAAAAGAAATTATAAAAAATAAACTTTACAGGAGTACTAAAGTATGTATAGAATTGAATGTGACAGAGGGAGTAACATTTACTTAATGGATGTCGTTCATTGTTTATTTTCCATCAATTTTGTTTCTCCCTCATTGGTATTATCATCTATTTATTTCATAAGCTCTACCATATAACAATCATATAATTGATGGTCATTTGAGGGATTGATTGTGGTTAAACTCAATTTTTCGTTAACTTTGTCTAATGTAAGTTTACTAGCTTTTATATTGTGTCTGTTCTAGTACTAGTCACCAAATATGGTCTTACCTAGATAATTGGATTATCATCATCCCATCTCTAAAACAATGAAATCACACAAATAATAAATATCTCTACAACTTAGAGTTTAGAAATTATAACTTAAAAATATCTCTACAATTTCCAAACAAACCCTTTGAATCCCTGCTCAATCTCTTAGTGGAAGCTATCTACATTTCTCCCTCAAAAATACACAATATCTCTCTAAAAAGCCTAATAAATATGTTATATCTCTTAAAAAACTTAATAATTATGTTATATTTTATTATGATCTTTTTATAGAAAGTCATTAGGAAAGAGAACTAAAATAGAATAAAACTCTATATAACGCCCACCATCCTTCAATAACACTCATTCTCAAGGTCCATATTTCTCATGAAGTGTTCCCTCAAGCATATTGACTTTGAGGCTCAACCCTTGATGCTCACTTGTATGCTTGTCTGTCAGCGAATGTCTATTTACAAATTTTCTTCTCAACATATCTTTTTGCTATTTAGACAGATATGTTCTCCTGTTTCATCTTTGTTCTTTCCACCTCCCTCGTCTCACCGTATGGTACATGAATAAATCATTACAATTTACAATATTTTGATTAAACATGATATGAACTATACACTTTTTAAACTTTAGATTTTCTTTAAAACAATCTTACTGGACTACATTAATATAAGTTCATCAAAAAGCATTACAAAAAAAACACATGACCCCTTAGTGAGTTACCACACATAGATGTTTAGGGGATGACAATCACACTTTCTTTTTTGTATGAGTTGTTGAATATGGTATTGTTTATTTCTCACATTGTCTATACTTTTGATGTTCTGTAGATGGAGATTGTGTGCTTATGATGGCCCCTAATCCAGATGATCCACCATATGTTGCTCAGATTGTAGAATCCAAGGCTAAAAAGGTGACAGTAAGATGGTACTACAGACCCCAAGACACTGATCTTTGGAAGAAAGACTGTCACGGTGACCTTTGGAAGAAAGACTGTCACGGGAAAAAAGAATTGTTTCTATCTAACCATTTTGATCCTCAAAGTCTAGATTGTATCCTAGGAAAGTGTACCGTGCACACTTTCCATGAATATATGGAGCTTGAAGGTCGGCGTTCTGATTCCGATTACTACAGTCGATTTGAGTATGATATTTATAAGAAAAAATTGATTGATGTCAAAGATGCTGATTGGTAAGTGATATGTGACTCCTATAGTTACTTGTTGTTTGTGTTTAGTTACAAAATTACTCCTTTTAAAGTGTCTAATTTGACTATTCTTAAATCTTAATTGCAGGCTGTGCATTTGCGGGAATCCTTACAATCCGGATCTGTATGTCTATTGTCAGATATGCAAATCAAGGTACGGTATCCATTATAATAAAAAATTGCTCTTTTATGTATCAATGTATGTGCTTTATTTTCATTTCCAGCATTTCAGAAAAAGAAATCTTGAGTTGCATACATGCAACTCTTTTATTTACTGTTGTTGAATGTTGAAAAGATTCTATATTTTCATAAGAAGTGTGGTAAGGCTTTTTTATACTAAAAGTGGTAAGGCTTTTTTATACTAAAAGTTGATTAACTCACTAAGAATTATCTCCTTAAACGTGCATTCCTTGTGATTTCAATTTTCATAGAAGTTTTCGTGTTGCGTTGATTGTGCTTTTAATGTTCCTTGTAGGTTCCATCCATCTTGTACCAACACTGATGCAAAGAGTTCATGCATTATTTTTTGTGATAACTGCAAGAACTCTCCTAGCCAGGTTAGACTTGTTGGACTTAGCGCTTTTATACATCTTGTTCTATCTTTTTTATTTGACATTTCCCACTCTTTTTTGATATGATTATTTACAATACATATAATAAACTCAATTTTTGATATTTTATAATACTTAGGAGCAAGCTGCGGACAAGCGCTTTGAAAGGTATCTCAAGTTCCCGAGGATGCACAAAGATATCAAAAAGGAGAAGGCCCTTAGATAATTAAAGATTAAGGAGTATTTCAAATTTTTGTTTGTCTTGTGGAGAATTGTTGGTTTGTTGTTCCGCCCCTTTTATTTATTGTGACATAATAGGTTTCTTCTATTATTTTAAAATTTAAATTTTATTTTTTCATCTAACAATCATATTATTCTAATTATTTGTAATTTGTTTTACATGCATACAGTTTGGATTTTGACAAATATAGTTACTTGATTAAATGCATGTTTGAAAATTAAATTCAAACATCACCCAATCTCACATTGCTTTTACGTACCAAATTAGGTTGGGGTTTGGTGGGTATGGTTACATATATATTGGTCATAGACGAAATACCATATAGATTTGTGAAATATTGTTTTCGAGAAGTTTGTTTGTTTTTTTATAAACGCACTTGCATTAATACTTCTCAGAATCAATCATAAAAATGATGAAATCTGGAGCAGTATAGAGCCTGACATAGAATATGCGACTCATGCTAATTCATAAGTTACGTATTCGTAGACCTAAAGATAAAAGTAAATAACCCTTCATCAAAGTGTTTAAGCATATCCCTACAATTTTCGATCGTTGCATGAAAGTAGGTGTTTTCCCGACCGCCATTTACTGCATCGACTAGCTAGGAGCTGGCATCACATTCAAACAGACACTTTCCACTCCTCCATTCTTTCGTCCAAGTTAAAGCTTTTGAGGCTCATAACTTCTGCTTCTCTCGGCTGAAATCTCGCTCGCACGACAATACTTTTGGCTAAAAGAAAGTTACCTTCTTCATCCCTAATAACACATCCAACTCATACCTGGTCTGTCCCCTGCACAAAAGCTGCACCTACGTTTATTTTAACCCAGACTTCAGGTGGTTTACACCACGTTCGAAATCGAACCACAATGTGCTGTTGTGTGTTATATACAGAGTTATCTTTCCTTGCTCGCTGCCATTCAGTAAACATACAGCACGCTCGTCAACGCAATCCATAAGGTGATTTAGAAAATTTATACTCTGATCAAATTATTTTTACTTACAATTCACTTATAAAAATTTAAAATAAAATACCAAATATAACCCTTTAATAAAATTTAGATGAGAATTTTATGGATCCTAGATCATATTTTACGACCTTCGTATGAAGTATTTAGCTAAGTAATTAAAATACAAGATATGTAATTTATGTTTTTTGTAATTTTTTTGGGTGATGTGTTATTTTATTTTGTAAGTACTGATTTAATATATATATATATATATATATATATATATATATATATATATATATATATATGAAAACTATATTCTATGTAAGGTACAAGTTTTACTCTACAAAAATTTCCAACACTAATATAGGAAAAATAGGAGATAGTAAGTTTTCATATATATATATATATATATATATATATATATATATATATATATATATATATATATATATATATATTAAATCAGTACTTACAAAATAAAATAACACATCACCCAAAAAAATTACAAAAAAACATAAATTACATATCTTGTATTTTAATTACTTAGCTAAATACTTCATACGAAGGTCGTAAAATATGATCTAGGATCCATAAAATTCTCATCTAAATTTTATTAAAGGGTTATATTTGGTATTTTATTTTAAATTTTTATAAGTGAATTGTAAGTAAAAATAATTTGATCAGAGTATAAATTTTCTAAATCACCTTATGGATTGCGTTGACGAGCGTGCTGTATGTTTACGGAATGGCAGCGAGCAAGGAAAGATAACTCTGTATATAACACACAACAGCACATTGTGGTTCGATTTCGAACGTGCTGTAAACCACCTGAAGTCTGGGTTAAAATAAACGTAGATGCAGCTTTTGTGCAGGGGACAGACCAGGTATGAGTTGGATGTATTATTAGGGATGAAGAAGGTAACTTTCTTTTAGCCAAAAGTATTGTCGTGCGAGCGAGATTTCAGCCGAGAGAAGCAGAAGTTATGAGCCTCAAAAGCTTTAACTTGGACGAAAGAATGGAGGAGTAGAAAGTGTCTGTTTGAATGTGATGCCAGCTCCTAGCTAGTCGATGCAGTAAATGGCGGTCGGGGAAACACCTACTTTCATGCAACGATCGAAAATTGTAGGGATATGCTTAAACACTTTGATGAAGGGTTATTTACTTTTATCTTTAGGTCTGCGAATACGTAACTTATGAATTAGCACGAGTCGCATATTCTATGTCAGGCTCTATACTGCTCCAGATTTCATCATTTTTATGATTGATTCTGAGAAGTATTAATGCAAGTGCGTTTATAAAAAAACAAACAAACTTCTCCAAAACAATATTTCACAAATCTATATGGTATTTCGTCTATGACCAATATATATGTAACCATACCCACCAAACCCCAACCTAATTTGGTACGTAAAAGCAATGTGAGATTGGGTGATATTTGAATTTAATTTTCAAACATGCATTTAATCAAGTAACTATATTTGTCAAAATCCAAACTGTATGCATGTAAAACAAATTACAAATAATTAGAATAATATGATTGTTAGATTAAAAAATAAAATTTAAATTTTAAAATAATAGAAGAAACCTATTATGTCACAATAAATAAAAGGGGCGGAACAACAAACCAACAATTCTCCACAAGACAAACAAAAATTTGAAATACTCCTTAATCTTTAATTATCCAAGGGCCTTCTCCTTTTTGATATCTTTGTGCATCCTCGGGAACTTGAGATACCTTTCAAAGCGCTTGTCCGCAGCTTGATCCTAAGTATTATAAAATATCAAAAATTGAGTTTATTATATGTATTGTAAATAATCATATCAAAAAAGAGTGGGAAATGTCAAATAAAAAAGATAGAACAAGATGTATAAAAGCGCTAAGTCCAACAAGTCTAACCTGGCTAGGAGAGTTCTTGCAGTTATCACAAAAAATAATGCATGAACTCTTTGCATCAGTGTTGGTACAAGATGGATGGAACCTACAAGGAACATTAAAAGCACAATCAACGCAACACGAAAACTTCCATGAAAATTGAAATCACAAGGAATGCACGTTTAAGGAGATAATTCTTAGTGAGTTAATCAACTTATAGTATAAAAAAGCCTTACCACACTTCTTATGAAAATATAGAATCTATTCAACATTCAACAACAGTAAATAAAAGAGTTGCATGCATGCACCTCAAGATTTCTTTTTCTGAAATGCTGGAAATGAAAATAAAGCACATACATTGATACATAAAAGAGCAATTTTTTTATTATAATGGATACCGTACCTTGATTTGCATATCTGACAATAGACATACAGATCCGGATTGTAAGGATTCCTGCAAATGCACAACCTGCAATTAAGATTTAAGAATAGTCAAATTAGACACTTTGAAAGGAGTAATTTTGTAACTAAACACAAACAACAAGTAACTATAGGAGTCACATATCACTTACCAATCAGCATCTTTGACATCAATCAATTTTTTCTTATAAATATCATACTCAAATCGACTGTAGTAATCGGAATCAGAACGCCGACTTTCAAGCTCCATATATTCATGAAAAGTGTGCACGGTACACTTTCCTAGGATACAATCTAGACTTTGAGGATCAAAATGGTTAGATAGAAACAATTCTTTTTTCCCGTGACAGTCTTTCTTCCAAAGGTCACCGTGACAGTCTTTCTTCCAAAGATCAGTGTCTTGGGGTCTGTAGTACCATCTTACTGTCACCTTTTTAGCCTTGGATTCTACAATCTGAGCAACATATGGTGGATCATCCGGATTAGGGGCCATCATAAGCACACAATCTCCATCTACAGAACATCAAAAGTATAGACAATGTGAGAAATAAACAATACCATATTCAACAACTCATACAAAAAAGAAAGTGTGATTGTCATCCCCTAAACATCTATGTGTGGTAACTCACTAAGGGGTCATGTGTTTTTTTTGTAATGCTTTTTGATGAACTTATATTAATGTAGTCCAGTAAGATTGTTTTAAAGAAAATCTAAAGTTTAAAAAGTGTATAGTTCATATCATGTTTAATCAAAATATTGTAAATTGTAATGATTTATTCATGTACCATACGGTGAGACGAGGGAGGTGGAAAGAACAAATATGAAATAGGAGAACATATCTGTCTAAATAGCAAAAAGATATGTTGAGAAGAAAATTTGTAAATAGACATCCGCTGACAGACAAGCATACAAGTGAGCATCAAGGGTTGAGCCTCAAAGTCAATATGCTTGAGGGAACACTTCATGAGAAATAAGGACCTTGAGAATGAGTGTTATTGAAGGATGGTGGGCGTTATATAGAGTTTTATTCTATTTTAGTTCTCTTTACTACCTCCTAATGACTTTCTATAAAAAGATCATAATAAAATATAACATAATTATTAAGTTTTTTAAGAGATATAACATATTTATTAGGCTTTTTGAGAGATATTGTGTATTTTTGAGGGAGAAATGTAGATAGCTTCCACTAAGAGATTGAGCAGGGATTCAAAGGGTTTGTTTGGAAATTGTAGAGATATTTTTAAGTTATAATTTCTAAACTCTAAGTTGTAGAGATATTTATTATTTGTGTGATTTCATTGTTTTAGAGATGGGATGATGATAATCCAATTATCTAGGTAAGACCATATTTGGTGACTAGTACTAGAACAGACACAATATAAAAGCTAGTAAACTTACATTAGACAAAGTTAACGAAAAATTGAGTTTAACCACAATCAATCCCTCAAATGACCATCAATTATATGATTGTTATATGGTAGAGCTTATGAAATAAATAGATGATAATACCAATGAGGGAGAAACAAAATTGATGGAAAATAAACAATGAACTACATCCATTAAGTAAATGTTACTCCCTCTGTCACATTCAATTCTATACATACTTTAGTACTCCTGTAAAGTTTATTTTTTATAATTTCTTTTTAAGATTTACTTCTTCCGGATAAAAAATTAAATATTAAATTTTTATTAGTTATAGAGCTATACGTTATAGTCTTGTAGAAGCATTAAAGTACGTGCCGCGTACAACAATGTATACAACTCAGAGGGACGGTGAGAGTATTAAACAAATGATGCCTCCCAGGCATCGTTTATTTAATACTCCATCGCCTCCGGAGTTGTATACATTTATTATATCATAACATGAGCAACACAAATAATAAAATCGTAATTAAAACTACATAAATACATAGAGTTATTACCATTATAATGAGGACTATTATGTTTGCGTAGCTTCGATTGTGCAAGGGAGTTGATGGAATCATGTGACGAGATTCTTTTCTTACCCTTGGGATCCCTCACACCTTGTACATCTTTTCTTGTGCGGCTCATAGCTGTAAAATATCAAAAGTAAATTTTAGCCAGATCTGTTGCAATTAGAAATCAAAGACGAAAACTCTGTATAAATTCGAAAACTAAAATTGGAATCAATTGCAAGAAACATATGAGTACTTACTAATTATTAGTTCAAACTAATTACCCGATTATACATGAACACACACCACTTTACCTTTAGATATTTACGACGGAGAAAACAGAATTTTGGGAGAAAGATGATATATTTGGGAGGTGGGGGATGTCTAATCCAATATTTCTAGTAGTGGCTTTACCTTAAGTACGCCGGAGTGAGACTACTGGATCGTGAGAGAAACATGAAATATTAGGGACGGGGTAGATTTTTCAATTGTTGAAAAGACTAAAAATGTATAGTCTTGTACTCATGAGGCGATAATATCTATGGGGCGATAAGATCTATGAGGCGATAAGATCTAGGAATATTTGTCGGTGTGCATCTATAGGAGATAAAGGTTCCCGATGGTCATGGAAATGTATGTGTGCGTCTACACGAGATGTAGATGCATCTGTGTTTGTGGGAGCAATATGAAGTGTCCAAGAATCTGTAAAAGAAAATTTTATTCATCTTTTCATTCACTTTTAACTCATGTGGTTAGTTTGAATTGACAAAAGTACACAAATTGAGCAAAATTTAATTAAATAGAATTATAAATGTAGAATATTTATTTAGTTATAATATTACAAAGGCATGAACTCTCAAAATGCACATATACAAAATGCACTTTTTCTTTAATTTATAACTACATGCAAACTCCAATCTCTTTGTTACACTATATGGCTCTGTTTGGAAGTCAGAGATTTTGGGCAAAATTAGAGGTTTGAGGTGTTTTAGAGGTTTGACAACTAGAACCGCTAATATTAGTGCTTGGTAGTTATAAGCAGATTGTAATAAAGGTTTTTTTTACAAAAATCGGTCCTATGCGGTCAACATCCCGCCTAGGCTGCCCAAATCCCGCCTAGGAGGTCCAGGCGGTCAAAAACAAAAAAAAAACATTTTTAATAAATTAAATCTAAAATTATGATTATATTATAAGAAAATATTATTCACTTGTGCTTAACTTAATATCCTATAAGTGACTAATTTTATTTAATATTTATTACATTATTTCGATTGGTATATATTTATTTAATCAATGATTTGTATTATATATATCAAGTATTTATTTAATATATGATATTATATTGTTTACTAGTTTGACTCCACTAGTAGTGAAAAGTAGATAAAATTATTAAATTACATATAATTATAATAATTTAAAAAGAGTAGTGCTAGGTGCACATAATTGTGTAAATGCAAGGGGGCCATCCAATTAAAATCTGCCACATGTCATTATGTACATGTCTTTGTACACAATTTTGTGTACCAAGCATTTTCCATTTAAAAATAATATATGTCCGATTAATGCTCCGATTAATCTTTCCGATTAATCCCCGATTTACCGATTAATCGCTAGAAGGTACCCCGACCGCCCTGGGACGCCTAGCGATTTCTAGAACCCTGAATACAATAATGAGTTACACTATACTGGATGCTTTAAATGGTGATAGAGATGATTGGCTGATAAGAGTAAGAGTTTGTCGGATGCACAAATTTATTTTATTCTAAAAATTTTAAGTTTAAATCATTAATATAATTTTTATAGGCCGCCGCAACGCGCGGCTTCTCAACTAGTTACCTCTAAATATGAGTAAAAAGAGTAATAATATTATTTATAGAGTTTTATTATTGAATGTTACCACAATAAAGTAAGATTATGACTTCTAATATTTATGATAATATATTTAGATTTTATCAAATTTATGTGCTATTTATTTTTATTATAAAGTTATTTTCTTTGTTTTAATTAAATATAAATAGTAGATAAACTTGTTAAAATTTAAATATATTATTATAAATATTAGAATTCATAACTTTTTACTTGGTTATGTCACATTCAAGAATAATATTTAGAACTTTGTAAAAAAATATTTTTACTCCCGAAGGACATATACTTGTTTGATATCTTTCATGACTATAATGATATAAATGATATCTTGTTATTCGTTAAGACCCATGAATAGAGTGATATATGACGTTGACTTCAGCGATCATTTTAATATTCCAGTACAAACTGAAGTACATTAATTTTGATGATACAAATGAAGGACATTTCATTTCTTTTTAATAAACAACCAGAAGTTTACTCTTATAATTTGCTAATATGGAGACGACAGAAATTCAAATCAAATATGTATATAATTGTCAATGTTTGATTGGTGCACAATATATCACTATTCCCATTTCCAAGTAAATCCTATTATTTTGTGTGTAATGAAGAATTAGCTTTGCCCACTAGAAAATCTAAATCATAATTAATCATTATGTTGTACATCAGGTTATGTTGGGAATTAGTTTTGGAGTTTACACGAATTCTAAATATATAATTAGTCACTGGAGGTGAATATGAAATCTCATTAGGATTGTTCTTCTTTCTGGAAAATTATTTTCTTTTTATAGTTTGGTGATAATTTATGAATCTAGCGCCATAATGAACACATTCTTTATTGTATTTAATTTTTAGCAAAAACGTTTCATAATTTACATACTTATACCTCTTTTGGACATTTAAAATTTTGGATTCTCGTTTAATGTCCCTAGCACGTTCTTTTCGCATTGCTCTTTCATTTCCTTATAAAAAAAATTGCATTTCGCTAGAGGTTTTAGTCCTTACCTATGTGATATTGTTATGTGTGCGCATCATTGTTTTTATATGCAAAACTGGAGATTTCTAGACACTTCTTTAGGGCCCGATTCACTCGACTCTCTTCTTATGTGACATCATTTTGTGTATGTGCTAGTACCGTATTTATATCAAAAATCTCAAGAGCTCCAGAAGCTTCTTTCTCCATAAAATTCTAGATATTTTTGTGAGGCCGATTCACTCAACTCTTCTCATGTGATGACATCATTCTTTATATGTGCTACTACTGTATTTAATATTTATATCAAAAATCTCAAAAGCTCTAGACACTTCCTTTTCCCTAGAATTCTAGACACTTCTTTAGCGACCGATTCACTCGACTCTTCTTATATGACATCATTTTGTGTATGTGCTAGTATTATATATATCAAAAATCGCATGAGCTCTAGACAACCCCAAACACTTCCGCCCAATTCACTAGATTCTTCTTATGCCCTTGTATTTAATCATATGTATGCGTGTTATGGTGCTCTTTACTATGCAATTTCACCGAAGCGGATTGTATTTTACAAATTCCAAAAGAGATGGACAGGGTAGGTAGATTTCATGCATGGGTAAATATCATTGTATATCATCCTTTGTTCCAGATCAAGAGTCCGGTAACACTATTGTAAGTACCGTAACAAATCTTCAAAAAGAAATGGAGAGGTTCAGACAAGAAATCACATTACATCAGTTACTTGAGAAATTTCAGATGGAATATCCTAATATTCCTGAGTAACTAATTTGATGTGTCGTATTGGATTTAACCTCTTAATTATTCTTTTTTGATTGGCAAAAGTACTTCATAGTAATGTTTATCGGGTCTTGATCTGGAACAAGGGGTGATACAATGACTTGCATATGGCACTGATGGTGATATATAGTAATATCACCTACAAATCACTGATCAGTGTGTCCTCAATTATGTTCGAAAAGAGATCTCCAGGCGGACACTAGTCACACTGCTGCAGTCAGTTCTTATAATGATTTTCTTTTAATCTTTGAAATGTATGACTTTTGGCATGTATTTGCATGTTAGTATATCGATAATATTGTGGTAGTTTTGTTTCTTTTGATGTGTATCCATTACACATATTCTTTGATTACAGTATTAATGGTTATCAGAATATCAGAGTCAAATAACTTTTTTGAATAGTTTGGACATGGATGAATGATAAAAAAAATGATCTAGTCGCTACATATAAGGTTTGCCGACTGTTTTACATAAAACATTAATAATTTTGTAAGGAAGACATGTTGCACTGCACATGTTTATATGAATTTTTATAGGGTTAAATATCAACTATGTGATAAACTGTGTCCAAAAAACTGAAGCGCATCACTCATTGAAAATTTAACGGATTACGTCCAAAAAACTCAAATAAATCAACTTAATTTAATCATTCGTTCAATTCGAAAGCCGTTGATTGATGATTAGTTTGAGTTGAGTGACCTATTTGAATTTTTTGGACGTATACAGTCACCTACCAGATATTAACCGCATCCGAATCCGACAATTCCGGATACGGATATAGGCATATTTGTATTCGATAATATCCGAATCCCAAAAGAAATATACTCCCTCCGTTTCAAAATAGATGTCAACTTTAAAAAAATCACACAGTTTAAGAAAAGTGGATCTTGACAAATTAGATGCATTAAATTACTATAATATGTGGAATGAGATTGATCTAGGAAATATAAACAAGAGATATGTGGAGTAGAATTGACTTTGGAAATATGATTTTGTATTGAAAGTTGAAGTGGACAACTAATTTGAAACAATTTTTTTTTTTTCCAAAATGGACGTGTAAATTGAAACGGAGGGAGTATATGATATTTAACTCTATTTTAATATTCTATAACTTTATAGTGTGTTTATTATAATGTATGTATTTATATATAAATTCATAAAATAATATATTATATAAATTTTATATAATTGTAAGATATTATAGACATATATCAAAATATTTTTCGAGTTAAATATTTGTAAAGATAACAAATTTATATCGAAATATATGCAAAAATTAATTTTTGAATAGATATAAATCATCTTTATTAACTTTAATTTTTAACATCATTTTTTGATCTTTGTTATTTTTTTTAATTTTCAAAATTTTTTAATATAAAAATTAAAATCTATTTAAAATCAGATTCATATCCGGATAGTATTCGTATCTGGATACTATATCCGGATACATATATGAATTTTCGGATCCGAATAACATACATACAAATTAATATCAAAATTATCCGTTTTACGGCTTGACATTTTTGTGGTAGTTACTTTTTTCTTTACTGCAAAAAGCTCTTCACTTTTACGTACACTTTCCATGTGTTTGCAGGCTTTTCTTTACGTTGGTTTTAAAGTCACTACAAAAAGCTCTTCACAATAATCCACTTTCATTGTTTCTAAAACCCTACACAATTTCTCCTTGCAATCAAAATGTCAATTGCTGCAGTAGCCCCAGTAAGAGCAACTCCAATGCAATGCTATACTTGGTTCTATTGCTATATTATAGCATCAAATGTAAAAAAACTCAACTCCAAAGGGGTGCTATATTTGGATGCATCCATGCATAGATGCATCCTTGGTTCTATATTTGAAACCAAGGATGGATCCATCCATGTTGCCACATCACCAATAAATAGAAATTGGAAACTAGTTAATGAGTTAATGAGTTAGGTAAAAGTTAAAGAGTTGGTTCTATATAGAAGTTAGGTAAAAGTTAATGAGTTGGTTAAATTTGAAACAAGTTATAGAACTTAGCATTGGAGTGCAAGTTTTATTTTAGCACCAAAAAACATTTTTTGGTGCTATATTATAGCAATAGCAATAGATATATAGCATCTAGCATTGGAGTTGCTCTAAGCAACAATGGAGTCTCAACGACGACGTTTCATGATCTCCCTGAAGAAACCACCGCTGAAATCTTCTCAAGACTCTCTATAAAAGACCTAATCAAATCAAGCTCAGTGAACAAAGCATGGTACTCTCTTATCAACAACCCATCTTTTATTTCCTCTCAAATTCGGAAAGCTGTTAACTTTTGTGATGATAATGCTGTGCTTATAATCCCCCCTTTTATCTCTCACCAAAATTACTGCTCTTTAATCTCTGCTGATACTTCTCGAGTTATCGAAAAATTCGACATTCCCTTTGTTACCAAGAGTGGCAGTTTGAAGCTGATTGCGCAAGTAGATGGGATGCTTTTGTTAACTGATTTGCATATTGATTATGCTTCTAGGGAGTTGTATTTGTGGAACTCTTTTGTTAGGAGACACAGGGTTCTTGTTTCGAGTTGTTTTAAGAGGCTTTTGGATGATAGGGATAAGAGTTATTATGTGGTCGGGATGGGGTATGATAAGGGTACGGATGATTATAAGGTTATTAGGATTGTTTACGTTCAGGATGGAAAGGGGAAGCAGTTTGGAGAGGTGGCTCCGAAGGTTGAGGTTTATAGTTTGAGGAAGAACACGTGGAAGAAGATGGGGGATTCTCGGGTTCCGAGGCTTGTTAATGAAATGGGGGCTTATATTGATGGTAGGTACTACTGGGTAGAGATGAAACAACCCGGAACTGAGGAATTTAATAAGTTGAAGGGGAATGAGTTGAAGATTATGTCATATGATTTTGAGACGCAGTTGTTTGGGGAATTTAATGTGCCAAATCGTGTTCCCCGTCTATTTGGAGTTATTGCCCCGTTTAAGCTCATGGGTTTTGAAGGTTCACTCGCTCTTTGTAGTTTGGACCCAGATTGCTACAATCTAGTGCCTCCCAAGTATCCTTTTCCTATATGGTTGAGGAGGCAACGAAAAGGAGTAGGCTCTTGGGTTCTACTTGCTACAGCTGTACTCAAACAATATGGGCATCCTTTGAATATTACAAAGACTGGAACTCTTATAGTAGAGTCATTCCAATCGCAGCGTCCTGATGAAACGCACATAGTCTCTATTAATTTTAAGAGCAGGATTTCTAAGGATCATGGATATGGTAAGCACGGGGGTCCAGATGTTTCCCGTGAAGTCCTTGCTCCATCTACTGTAGACACCTCGTTTCCACAGAGTCTAATCATGTACGAGGGAGGCAAATCACTGTTGAAATATGCAAAGTGAGGAATTGTCAGTCTACTGCTGGTAAGTGATACAAATCTACATCTACTAATTAATGATTATATTCTTCAGTCCATAACGATTATATTTACTATCTTGCATATGGCCTGGTTGATAATGGCAATATAAAAGAAATATTACAATAAATCTGTGAGAAGTCCATATTTTTGTATCATGTACAACATTCTTTGCTATCGTTTTTTCCAAGTTATCTTATCGTTTATAATTTCTCACTCACTCTTTTTCTGTTTGACCTTTGAATTCAAATCACTGTATTGAATTGTGGTTATGGAGTTGTTTGTGAAAAACAAGAGAGAGTTGTCTATTTGTTTGACTGATTATATTCTGGAAATCTGTCAATAGTGTTGAACGTCTAATTCAATATTTTCTAATAGACTTCATATTAATATTAGCTTGTAGTATAACAGAATCATCCTCGTAATCCTTTGGCAGCTTAACTTGCTAATGTTGCTTTAAATTTCTTGATCCGTTCTATTTGTTTTTTGTATAACTCGCACTTCATAGCATATAAAGAACTCTTGGATTACAGATGTTGTAATTTCTTTATCAATTCTTTAGACCTTTACGTGTGTTTAGACCTTTATCAGCACTGTCTACCTAGAAAAGCCCACATATCAGAATGTTGTATGCAATGCTGAACCTCGCTCTATAGTTCTTTTCTCTATCTCCCCTGCACCACTCATCATGCCGAGATGTCGTAAGACTTTGACTAAAATTTTATAAGTACCTAAATCAGGCTCTACTCTGTGTTTCTCCATGTCATTTGCAAACTCTTAAGCTTCAGTGGAACCCAGCAACACTCAGCCATAATGAGCACATTGTAATTATAAGTATATATTTATCTGTATATTTTTTACAGTTTGAAGAGGTAATGAATCAGCCCGACCCCAGCACAGATCTCCGGAAATCATGTACTAAGGCCAAGCATGAGGTCAGTCGTGGTTGCCCTTATGACACTCATATCCAGAAATAGGGACTGGGATGCCAGTTGATCAGAGAAAAACCGAGATCTTGTTACCTGATGTCTTGAGTATAGCTTATGACTGGAGTCGTCGTGTTTCCATTGCTGTTTAAATGTATTTCTATTAGCTTACAAGAAGTATGCATATCTGCCGCTGGGAATGCTGCTTTCGGTATATACAACAATACTAAACTGTCATAAACAGAGGCCTTTCCCTGTGATTTGTGACAGTTCCAGACTTGTAGTACTAAGTGACAGTCATTGATCAGTAGACGACGTTCTTTTATCTTTTGGGATTAACAGTTACGTTAGAATTAATAAGAAACGTCAAACGTTTATAATATAGCACGCCAGAAATACATTACAGAACTCAATGAGTTCCGGTGGATGCAAAACAGGAGTTGCATTTCTTGTTGAACTGAAAAATTACAAAACATATGAGATACATTTGCTCATAATTTTATTTCTTAAGGCACATATATGGCCTCAGTGTTATTATATATATCGATTTTTCCTCCAACTACTTCTTCATGCACCGGAGGTAAGCTTAGTTTACGCTGCATAGAAAAATATATTAGTCAGTCATGTGTACTAATGAACTAATCAAAAAAATTATCAACAATCCGTGAAATAAACTTACGTGTTACAGTCGAATTTACGATCTGCAGAGTATATAAATGGAAGTCCGCATTTTGCAGGAAGAGCGTCTATTTTAGGAATACGAGCATCTGGAGCAGGAACACCAGCTCTGTTTCTATTAGAACGATCCTGCACGCAACGACACAACTCAATCCTCTCTTCTCTAGTCTTGGCCGTATCACGGAATGCTTTTAATGAGTTGCAACACTCAGCAGATGGCTCCTGCTGTTCACCCCTGTGAAATGGATCACAAAGTTGCTTTGTACGTTCTTGTAATGTTGTCCCGCAGGTAAAAGCCTCCCCTTGCTCCACCATCAGAAAAGCCGCCAAAAATGTGGCAAAAACCATCGTCAAGTACACAATCTTCGCCATTATGTTCTCAGGTATCTGTAGACTTCTTGGAATGTGCTATGTAGACAAATTGTGCAGAAACAGATTATGCAGGGAGACGCATTTATAGGCAAGTCGGAGAAGCACTAGAACAAAATTAACAAATTTAACTAACAGTTAGGACACCTGGTCTGGTAAGTTCACAGAAATGCCTAGGAACAATTTGATGCTTGCATCTCTATTAATATGTTTAATTGTGTGGTTACATGTTAGGCTTCATCTGAAAAACTACAAATTTTAATCTGGTATGTAAATTAGTTGCCTAATTATCCTCTGCTTGGCCTGTTTTATTGAATTTGTAACTGCAACTCCCTCATCTCCCTGTTACACTGTGTAAGATCACAGCACACTCACAAGTCACAACACGTTAGAATTTTGCTGGACATGATGTTCTAACTTCTGACCTCATCTCATAAGTAGATATTTCAGGTTGGCGAAACGAGCCGAGCTAGGCCGAGACAAATTATCACAATTAAACCGTGTTCAATGAGTGAATTTGACGAGTTGGACGAGTTAATTTATTTAATTTATTTAATATTTTGTCAGATGTGATTAACATGAATGGAAATTAATATCACATCACACTACAAATTATACGTATATTTGATTGTATAATTTAGTCTAAATAATTTTCTTGCAACAAAAATAAGTTTAACAATACAAAAATCAGATGCGATGCAATAAAATGATCCTTGCAACTCTTATTATATTATTATATTCACTTTTGAAACTTTTGTGATTAAGAAAACTGCAAAGACAATTATTATGATGTAAATTAACTTTTACCTATAAGTCGATTGAAAATTTGGTAATTTAAATTTAAAAATTCAAAAAATTTCAAATTATTAAAATAAAATAACTTTATTACTAAATAAAGTTTATTACATATTAAAAAATTAAAAACTTCATAATAAAATGCAAATCACTAAAAAAGGCCAAAAAAGTTAACATATCTCACTTCTACCTTTTGGCTTAAAACCCCCCAAAAAAGCACTTATACTTCTTTTGCCAACGCTACCTAAACAATAGAAGCAGCTTAAAGCGCTAAAAGAAGCCCGAAAAGACTTAAAATAATAAGTGTTGCCAAACACCCACTTACTATCTCCTATTTTTCCTATATTAGTGTTGGAAATTTTTGTTGAGTAAAACTTGTACCTTACATAGAATATAGTTTTCATATATATATATATATATATATATATATATATATATATAGGGGAGGGTTCTGGTACAAACTTACAAACTTACAAACTTTTTTTGTTCAACGCATATATAACTTGAGTTCAACATTTTTGCAACATTTTTTGTTGAATATTGACTAAAATAGTGGTGGAGAAGTACTTAAACCAATTTTTAAATGTAAGAACTAAGGTAAACATGTTATATAACTAATATTTATGTTTCTAGACCCTACCCAAACCCTAGAGGTATAGTTTAAACATATTTTTAGATATATTCAACACAATGTTAATTAGTGTTCAACACCCGATGTTGAACCCCAGTTATAAATGTGTTGAAAACGCGATTTATTTATGCGTTATTTTTAAAAATTGTGATGTTTTTTGAAAAATTTTCAACATGGATACTTTATATAACTAAGGATTAACACGATAGGAGAATAAAAAAAAGTTTGTAAGTTTGTAACTTAAAAAAGTTTTTATTTGATCCTATCCCTATATATATATATATATATATATATATATATATTAAATCAGTACTTACAAAATAAAATAACACATCACCCAAAAAAATTACAAAAAAACATAAATTACATATCTTTTATTTTAATTACTTAGCTAAATACTTCATACGAAGGTCGTAAAATATGATCTAGGATCCATAAAATTCTCATCTAAATTTTATTAAAGGGTTATATTTGGTATTTTATTTTAAATTTTTATAAGTGAAATGTAAGTAAAAATAATTTGATCAGAGTATAAATTTTCTAAATCACCTTATGGATTGCGTTGACGAGCGTGCTGTATGTTTACTGAATGGCAGCGAGCAAGGAAAGATAGCTCTGTATATAACACACAACAGCACATTGTGGTTCGATTTCGAACGTGGTGTAAACCACCTGAAGTCTGGGTTAAAATAAACGTAGATGCAGCTTTTGTGCAGGGGACAGACCAGGTATGAGTTGGATGTGTTATTAGGGATGAAGAAGGTAACTTTCTTTTAGCCAAAAGTATTGTCGTGCAAGCGAGATTTCAGCCGAGAGAAGCAGAAGTTATGAGCCTCAAAAGCTTTAACTTGGACGAAAGAATGGAGGAGTAGAAAGTGTTTGTTTGAATGTGATGCCAGCTCCTAGCTAGTCGATGCAGTAAATGGCGGTCGGGAAACACCTACTTTCATGCAATGATCGAAAATTGTAGGGATATGCTTAAACACTTTGATGAAGGGTTATTTACTTTTATCTTTAGGTCTGCGAATACGTAACTTATGAATTAGCACGAGTCGCATATTCTATGTCAGGCTCTATACTGCTCCAGATTTCATCATTTTTATGATTGATTCTGAGAAGTATTAATGCAAGTGCGTTTATAAAAAAACAAACAAACTTCTCCAAAACAATATTTCACAAATCTATATGGTATTTCGTCTATGACCAATATATATGTAACCATACCCACCAAACCCCAACCTAATTTGGTACGTAAAAGCAATGTGAGATTGGGTGATATTTGAATTTAATTTTCAAACATGCATTTAATCAAGTAACTATATTTGTCAAAATCCAAACTGTATGCATGTAAAACAAATTACAAATAATTAGAATAATATGATTGTTAGATGAAAAAATAAAATTTAAATTTTAAAATAATAGAAGAAACCTATTATGTCACAATAAATAAAAGGGGCGGAACAACAAACCAACAATTCTCCACAAGACAAACAAAAATTTGAAATACTCCTTAATCTTTAATTATCTAAGGGCCTTCTCCTTTTTGATATCTTTGTGCATCCTCGGGAACTTGAGATACCTTTCAAAGCGCTTGTCCGCAGCTTGCTCCTAAGTATTATAAAATATCAAAAATTGAGTTTATTATATGTATTGTAAATAATCATATCAAAAAAGAGTGGGAAATGTCAAATAAAAAAGATAGAACAAGATGTATAAAAACGCTAAGTCCAACAAGTCTAACCTAGCTAGGAGAGTTCTTGCAGTTATCACAAAAAATAATGCATGAACTCTTTGCATCAGTGTTGGTACAAGATGGATGGAACCTACAAGGAACATTAAAAGCACAATCAACGCAACACGAAAACTTCTATGAAAATTGAAATCACAAGGAATGCACGTTTAAGGAGATAATTCTTAGTGAGTTAATCAACTTATAGTATAAAAAAGCCTTACCACACTTCTTATGAAAATATAGAATCTATTCAACATTCAACAACAGTAAATAAAAGAGTTGCATGTATGCACCTCAAGATTTCTTTTTCTGAAATGCTGGAAATGAAAATAAAGCACATACATTGATACATAAAAGAGCAATTTTTTTATTATAATGGATACTGTACCTTGATTTGCATATCTGACAATAGACACATACAGATCCGGATTGTAAGGATTCCCGCAAATGCACAGCCTGCAATTAAGATTTAAGAATAGTCAAATTAGACACTTTGAAAGGAGTAATTTTGTAACTAAACACAAACAACAAGTAACTATAGGAGTCACATATCACTTACCAATCAGCATCTTTGACATCGATCAATTTTTTCTTATAAATATCATACTCAAATCGACTGTAGTAATCGGAATCAGAACGCCGACCTTCAAGCTCTATATATTCATGGAAAGTGTGCACGGTACACTTTCCTAGGATACAATCTAGACTTTAAGGATCAAAATGGTTAGATAGAAACAATTCTTTTTTCCCGTGACAGTCTTTCTTCCAAAGGTCACCGTGACAGTCTTTCTTCCAAAGATCAGTGTCTTGGGGTCTGTAGTACCATCTTACTGTCACCTTTTTAGCCTTGGATTCTATAATCTGAGCAACATATGGTGGATCATCCGGATTAGGGGCCATCATAAGCACACAATCTCCATCTACAGAACATCAAAAGTATAGACAATGTGAGAAATAAACAATACCATATTCAACAACTCATACAAAAAGAAAGTGTGATTGTCATCCCCTAAACATCTATGTGTGGTAACTCACTAAGGGGTCATGTGTTTTTTTTGTAATGCTTTTTGATGAACTTATATTAATGTAGTCCAGTAAGATTGTTTTAAAGAAAATCTAAAGTTTAAAAAGTGTATAGTTCATATCATGTTTAATCAAAATATTGTAAATTGTAATGATTTATTCATGTACCATACGGTGAGACGAGGGAGGTGGAAAGAACAAAGATGAAATAGGAGAACATATCTGTCTAAATAGCAAAAAGATATGTTGAGAAGAAAATTTGTAAATAGACATCCGCTGACAGACAAGCATACAAGTGAGCATCAAGGGTTGAGCCTCAAAGTCAATATGCTTGAGGGAACACTTCATGAGAAATAAGGACCTTGAGAATGAGTGTTATTGAAGGATGGTGGGCGTTATATAGAGTTTTATTCTATTTTAGTTCTCTTTACTACCTACTAATGACTTTCTATAAAAAGATCATAATAAAATATAACATAATTATTAAGTTTTTTAAGAGATATAACATATTTGTTAGACTTTTTAGAGAGATATTGTGTATTTTTGAGGGAGAAATGTAGATAGCTTCCACTAAGAGATTGAGGAGGGATTCAAAGGGTTTGTTTGGAAATTGTAGAGATATTTTTAAGTTATAATTTCTAAACTCTAAGTTGTAGAGATATTTATTATTTGTGTGATTTCATTGTTTTAGAGATGGGATGATGATAATCCAATTATCTAGGTAAGACCATATTTGGTGACTAGTACTAGAACAGACACAATATAAAAGCTAGTAAACTTACATTAGACAAAGTTAACGAAAAATTGAGTTTAACCACAATCAATCCCTCAAATGACCATTAATTTTATGATTGTTATATGGTAGAGCTTATGAAATAAATAGATGATAATACCAATGAGGGAGAAACAAAATTGATGGAAAATAAACAATGAACTACATCCATTAAGTAAATGTTACTCCCTCTGTCACATTCAATTCTATACATACTTTAGTACTCCTGTAAAGTTTATTTTTTATAATTTATTTTTAAGATTTACTTCTTCCGGATAAAAAATTAAATATTAAATTTTTATTAGTTATAGAGCTATACGTTATAGTCTTGTAGAAGCATTAAAGTACGTGCCGCGTCCAACAATGTATACAACTCAGAGGGACAGTGAGAGTATTAAACAAATGATGCCTCCCAGGCATCGTTTATTTAATACTCCATCGCCTCCGGAGTTGTATACATTTATTATATCATAACATGAGCAACACAAATAATAAAATCATAATTAAAACTACATAAATACATAGAGTTATTACCATTATAATGAGGACTATTATGTTTGCGTAGCTTCGATTGTGCAAGGGAGTTGATGGAATCATGTGACGAGATTCTTTTCTTACCCTTGGGATCCCTCACACCTTGTGCATCTTTTCTTGTGCGGCTCATAGCTGTAAAATATCAAAAGTAAATTTTAGCCATATCTGTTGCAATTAGAAATCAAAAACGAAAACTCTGTATAAATTCGAAAACCAAAATTGGAATCGATTGCAAGAAACATACGAGTACTTACTAATTATTAGTTCAAACTAATTACCGATTATACATGAACACACACCACTTTACCTTTAGATATTTACGACGGAGAAAACAGAATTTTGGGAGAAAGATGATATATTTGGGGGGTGGGGGATGTATAATCCAATATTTCTAGTAGTGACTTTACCTTAAATATGCCGGAGTGAGACTACTGGATCGTGAGAGAAAGATGAAATATTAGGGACGGGGTAGATTTTTCAATTGTTGAAAAGACTAAAAATGTATAGTCTTGTACTCATGAGGCGATAATATCTATGGGGCGATAAGATCTATGAGGCGATAAGATCTAGGAATATTTGTCGGTGTGCATCTACAGGAGATAAAGGTTCCCGATGGTCATGGAAATGTCTGTGTGCGTCTACACGAGATGTAGATGCATCTGTGTTTGTGGGAGCAATATGAACTGTCGAAGAATCTGTAAAAGAAAATTTTATTCATATTTTCATTCACTTTTAACTCATGTGGTTAGTTTGAATTGACAAAAGTACACAAATTGAGCAAAATTTAATTAAATAGAATTATAAATGTAGATATTTATTTAGTTATAATATTACAAAGGCATGAACTCTCAAAATGCACATATACAAAATGCACTTTTTCTTTAATTTATAACTACATGCAAACTCCAATCTCTTTGTTACACTATATGGCTCTGTTTGGAAGTCAGAGATTTTGGGCAAATTAGAGGTTTGAGGTGTTTAGAGGTTTGACAACTAGAACCGCTAATATTAGTGCTTGGTAGTTATAAGCGGATTGTAATAAAGGTTTTTTTTACAAAAATCGGTCCTATGCGGTCAACATCCCGCCTAGGCTGCCCAAATCCCGCCTAGGAGGTCCAGGCGGTCAAAAAAAAAACATTTTTAATAAATTAATCTAAAATTATGATTATATTATAAGAAATTATTATCACTTGTACTTAACTTAATATCCTATAAGTGACTAATTTTATTTAATATTTATTACATTATTTCGATTGGTATATATTTATTTAATCAATGATTTGTATTATATATATCAAGTATTTATTTAATATATGATATTATATTGTTTACTAGTTTGACTCCACTAGTAGTGAAAAGTAGATAAAATTATTAAATTACATATAATTATAATAATTTAAAAATAATATATGTCCGATTAATGCTTCGATTAATCTATCCGATTAATCCCCGATTTACCGATTAATCGCTAGAAGGTACCCGACCGCCCTGGGACGCCTAGCGATTTCTAGAACCCTGAATACAATAATGAGTTACACTATACTGGATGCTTTGAATGGTGATAGAGATGATTGGCTGGTAAGAGTAAGAGTTTGTCGGATGCACAAATTTATTTTATTCTAAAAATTTTAAATTTAAATCATTAATATAATTTTTATAGGCCGCTTGCGGCGGCTTCTCAACTAGTTACCTCTAAATATGAGTTAAAAGAGTAATAATATTATTTATAGAGTTTTATTATTAATGTTACCACAATAAAGTAAGATTATGACTTCTAATATTTATGATAATATATTTAGATTTTATCAAATTTATGTGCTATTTATTTTTATTATAAAGTTATTTTCTTTGTTTTAATTAAATATAAATAGTAGATAAACTTGTTAAAATTTTAATATATTATTATAAATATTAGAATTCATAACCTTTTACTGGTTATGTTACATTCAAGAATAATATTTAGAACTTTGTAAAAAAATATTTTTACTCCCGAAGGACATATACTTGTTTGATATCTTTCATGACTATAATGATATAAATGATATCCTGTTATTCGTTAAGACCCATGAATAGAGTGATATATTACGTTAACTTCAGCGATCATTTTAATATTCCAGTACAAACTGAAGTACATTAATTTTGATGATACAAATGAAGGACATTTCATTTCTTTTTAATAAACAACCAGAAGTTTACTCTTATAATTTGCTAATATGGAGACGACAGAAATTCAAATCAAATATGTATATAATTGTCAATGTTTGATTGGTGCACATTATATCACTATTCCCATTTCCAAGTAAATCCTATTATTTGTTTGTAATGAAGAATTAGCTTTGCCCACTAGAAAATCTAAATCATAATTAATCATTATGTTGTACATCAGGTTATGTTGGGAATTAGTTTTTGAGTTTACACGAATTCTAAATATATAATTAGTCACTGCAGGTGAATATGAAATCTCATTAGGATTGTTCTTCTTTCTGGAAAATTATTTTCTTTTTATAGTTTGGTGATAATTTATGAATCTAGCGCCATAATGAACATATTCTTTATTGTATTAATTTTTAGCAAAAGCGTTTCATAATTTACATACTTATACCTCTTTTGGACATTTAAAATTTTGGATTCTCGTTTAATGTCCCTAGCACGTTCTTTTCGCATTGCTCTTTCATTTCCTTATAAAAAAAATTGCATTTCGCTAGAGGTTTTAGTCCTTACCTATATGATATTGTTATGTGTGCGCATCATTGTTTTTATATGCAAAATTGGAGATTTCTAGACACTTCTTTAGGGCCCGATTCACTCGACTCTCTTCTTATGTGACATCATTTTGTGTATGTGCTAGTACAGTATTTATATCAAAAATCTCAAGAGCTCCAGAAGCTTCTTTCTCCATAAAATTCTAGATATTTTGTGAGGCGATTCACTCAACTCTTCTCATGTGATGACATCATTCTTTATATGTGCTAGTACTGTATTTAATATTTATATCAAAAATCTCAAAAGCTCTAGACACTTCCTTTTCCCTAGAATTCTAGACACTTCTTTAGCGACCGATTCACTCGACTCTTCTTATATGACATCATTGTGTGTATGTGCTAGTATTATATATATCAAAAATCGCATGAGCTCTAGACAACCCCAAACACTTCCTCCCAATTCACTAGATTTTCTTATGCCCTTGTATTTAATCATATGTATGCGTGTTATGGTGCTCTTTACTATGCAATTTCGCCGAAGCGGATTGTATCTTACAAATTCCAAAAGAGATGGACAGGGTAGGTAGATTTCATGCATGGGTAAATATCATTGTATCTCATCCTTTGTTCCAGATCAAGAGTCCGGTAACACTATTGTAAGTACCGTAACAAATCTTCAAAAAGAAATGAAGAGGTTCAGACAAGAAATCACATTACATCAGTTACTTGAGAAATTTCAGATGGAATATCCTAATATTCCTGAGTAACTAATTTGATGTGTCGTATTGGATTAACCTCTTAATTATTCTTTTTGATTGGCAAAAGTACTTCATAGTAATGTTTATCGGGTCTTGATCTGGAACAAGGGTTGATACAATGACTTGCATATGGCACTGAGGGTGATATATAGTAATATCACCTACAACCACTGATCAGTGTGTCCTCAATTATGTTCGAAAAGAGATCTCCAGGCGGACACTAGTCCACACTGCTGCAGTCAGTTCTTATAATGATTTTCTTTAATCTTTGTGAAATGTATGACTTTGGGCATGTATTTGCATGTTAGTATATCGATAATATTGTGGTAGTTTTGTTTCTTTTGATGTGTATCCATTACACATATTCTTTGATTACAGTATTAATGGTTATCAGAATATCAGAGTCGAATAACTTTTTTGAATAGTTTGGACATAGATGAATGATAAAAAAAGATCTAGTCGCTACATATAAGGTTTGCCGACTGTTTTACATAAAACATTAATAATTTTGTAAGGAAGACATGTTGCACTGCACATGTTTATATGAATTTTTATAGGGTGAATATCAACTATGTGATAAACTGTGTCCAAAAAACTGAAGCACATCACTCATTGAAAATTTAACGGACTACGTCCAAAAAACTCAAATAAATCAACTTATTTAATCATTCGTTCAATTCGAAAGCCGTTGATTGATGATTAGTTTAGTTGAGTGACCTATTTGAATTTTTTGGACGTATACAGTCACCTACCAGATATTAACCCGCATCCGAATCCGACAATTCCGGATACGGATATAGGCATATTTGTATTCGATAAATCCGAATCCGAAATGAAATATACTCCCTCCGTTTCAAAATAAATGTCCACTTTAAAAAACTCACACAGTTTAAGAAAAGTGGATCTTGACAAATTAGATGCATTAAATTACTATAATATGTGGAATGAGATTGATCTAGGAAATATAAACAAGAGATATGTGGAGTAGAATTGACTTTGGAAATATGATTTTGCATTGAAGTTGAATGGACAACTAATTTGAAACAAATTTTTTTTTTCAAGATGGACGTGTAAATTGAAACGGAGGGAGTATATGATATTTAACTCTATTTTAATATTCTATAACTTTATAGTGTGTTTATTATAATGTGTGTATTTATATATAAATTCATAAAATAATATATTTATATAAATTTTATATAATTGTAAGATATTATAGACATATATCAAAATAGTTTTTGAGTTAAATATTTTAAAGATAACAAATTTATATCGAAATATAAGTAAAAATTAATTTTTGAATAGATATAAATCATCTTTATTAACTTTAATTTTTAACATCATTTTTGATTTTGCTATTTTTATAATTTTCAAAATTTTTTAATATAAAAATAAAAATCTATTTAAAATCAGATTCAGATCCGGATAGTATTTGTATCTGGATACAGATATGAATTTTCAGATCCGAATCAACGTAACATACAAATTAATATCAAAATTATCCGTTTATAAAGAACAAAAAGTAACTACACAAAAATGTCAAGCCGTAAAA